>NW_012117777.1:1745664-1770562 GCF_000951035.1 Colobus angolensis palliatus
AAAAAAAAAAAAAAAAAACTTCAAATTAAGATACCCCTGACCATGAAGCAGAAAGAGGGTGCATTAGTTCATTTTCTGTTTTTTGTAACAGAATACCTGAAACTGAGTAATTTAAAAAGGAATTTAGTTATTACAGTTCTCATCTGGAGGTGGGCAAGACCATAAAGGAGTGCATATAGTGAGAGCTTTCTTGCTGCTGCGGTCTCTCTGAAGAGCCCCCAGGTTTCTCAGGGTATCACGTGGGAAAGGAGCTGAGCGTGCTCATGTGCTAATTCAGGTCTCCTTTTTCTTACAAAGCCACCAGGTCTCCTTTCATAATAACCCATTAATTCATTAACCCATTAAATCATTAGCCCATTAACCTATGAATAGATTATCCTATCCATGAGGACATAGCCCTCATAATTCAATCACCTCTTAGAGGGGCCACCTCTCAATACTGCTGCATTGGGAATTAAGTTTTGAAATAAATTGTGGGGGGACAAAAATATTCAAACAATACCAGATGGAAGAGCAACAGACACCTCATTGATGAAGCAGTGTTTGCTATATCCCAGTTTATTAATTGGGTGATAAGACACCTCATTGATGAAGCAGTGTTTGCTATATCCCAGTTTATTAATTGGGTGATAAGTTCACAGGTGTCAGTTTTACTATTATGGTTCATATCTAGCATATTTACACACACACACACACACACACACATACACTCAAGCGATACTAGGAAATAAAATGTAAATTGCAACACCTTACAAAAAAATTTGCATTTAATAATCAAAAATGAAAAGTCTAACAAGAGAGGTGAGGAAATTAAATATCTGAGAATGACTCCTACCCTGTGAAACAATTGCATGCTTTCCACATATGGTGCTGCAATTGCTGCCACTGCAAAGGCATGTTTGATACTTTGCAGAAGAGTTTAATATTTGCTTCCTCAATTTATCCTCACAACTCTAGAGGTGGTATAATTTTCCCCATATTGCACATGAGAAAACTTACTTCAAGAGAGGTAAAGTGACTTAGCCAAGATTGCCAATCAAGTAAGTGAAGACAGCAGACTGGAATTCAAAGTTGCCTAACTCTAGAGACCAAGATTTATCACAGTACACCTAGTAACCTCCACAGATTTCCAGGAATCAGTTGTCTCATCCAAATTGGACATATCATAAATCTATTACAGGAATATAAGAGAGGGCTTTTAAGAAAGCCCTCAACATTATAAAGTTCCACAAGGATTGACCCAAAACACATTTAAATCGCACATCTAAAAATTTTATGTAATCAACAAATAATAAAGAACAGACTTTTTTTTTCTTTAGACTGAGTCTCACTCTGTCACCCAGGCTGGAGTGCTGTGACTCAATCTCAACTCACTGCAACCTCCACCTCCTGGGTTCAAGCGATTCTCCTGCCTCAGCCTCCCGAGTAGTTGAGACTACAGGCACACACCGCCATGCCTGACTAACTTTTTGTATTTTTGTAGAGACAGGGTTTCACCGTGTTGCCCAGGCTGGTTGAGAACTCCTGAGCTCAGGCAATCTGCTTGCCTCAGCCTCCCAAAGAGCTGGGATTACAGGCATGAGCCACCGTGCCCGGCCAAGAACAGATCTTTAATACCAATTTACCAAATTGAACAATACGAGATATTGCAAAAGATAATAACATTTAGCTTTTTGGTTTTTTTTACAGTACTATTTGTAGTTTTCCGCAGATACACTGATGTTTAAAGATTGATCAGTGTCCTCAAGACAAGAATTTAATACTGCTTTAATTTCCAGCAGATAAGAAATGACCATTCTAGTACATAGGCTTGTAATTCAGTCTGAAATTGTCATATCAAGGTAAAACTATCCTTAAAAATAAATGCATTAAGATATAATCTCACAGTTCAAGTACCAATGTTCATCTTTGTCTTTGGAAATCAGATTTTCTGTAGTTGCAAGGAAATAAAATAGATGCTATGAATCTAGCCTACTCTAGTTGTAACTTCAAAAAAATCTTTTATGTCTATGAGCAGAAATAGATTTTTTGTTCAATTTTTACATAAACATTGTTTCAGGAAAACATAAATATTAACCTCTTTTATTTTAAAGCTCAGCCTACCTTTATATGAACTATCTCTTGACTGTTCTCCAAATTTGCTATGAATACCAATGATTCAAAAAATAAGAAAAGTGTGAGTGAAGTCCTGCTTCCACGAACCACCCTAAATCCTACAATAGGAAGTGACACAAAACTATCAAGCATCTGGGTTGTAGATAATCCTTCAATCGTTTAGAATCATGTATACACTTTCAAGTTTACTTGGAAGGAAAATGTAGTGTTCAACCTTAACAACAGTCAGACCTCTGTTCTTTATTAAAGTCAATGACTTTATTGTTTTTGTAATAAGAGAAACCACTTCCTTCCATCTCAGCTGATGATTTTTCTTCACACTTTGTCAAGAAAATAGGGAAAGAAATAAAGACCCTCAGAGTCCCTCCAACAAATCTGCCTACCCACTTGTATCTCTTTACATACTACCTGCTCTCCTTCTTAGGTCAAAGACTGAAATGTCCCTGCTTCCTCCTGAGGCCAATCCACTCTATATACAGGTTTCCATGCTCTTTTTCCAATGTCCTCTTTTGGAGAACTTTAGTCTTCTATTCATGAGCTTTTCCTTCAGGATCATCAATCTGCCCCTCTCCATTGTATCATTCTCATCATTTAAAAAACAAAACTAAACAAAAGTAAGTTTCCCTTGACTCTTTGTCCACTCACAAAATGATATCTTATTTTGCTGTTGTTGTTGTTGTTGTTGTGGCTCAGGTGGTCAGAAAAGTCTTTAAAAAGTTGTTCATAATTGTGGCATCCAGGATCCATTGTCACATTTTCCAATCTTTCTTTTCACCTAAACCACTGAAATCATTTTTTCTCAATGTCACCAACGACCTCTGTGATGACACATCATGGTTGCTTCTGTGTTCTCTTCTTACTCAGCCTCTGCACAGTATTTAGCACACTTGATAATCCCCCATTCCTCTTATATGATCTTGACATTCATGAAGTATCACACTCCTAGTTTTTGTTCTATCTCACAAGATGTGCCTTCTAACTTTTTGGGCTTTGGCATCTCTAGGAAAAATAAAAATATTTGGGAGTTCAGGGCCCTTCTCTTTTACATTTCTATTTACTCCCCAGAAGATTTATTCTACCCTCTATGTGCTGATGTGCAAATTTACATATCTACCCTGATCTATTCCCTGAGCCTCAAACTCCTGTATCCAAGTAGCATGACATATCTCTATGTCTATGTCTAAAAGCATCATGTTGATTTTTTCCTTTGGTCCTCTACTGCTTACTTGCCACAGAGCATTCAGGCTGATGTTTTAGAATGTAAAATTACATTATGTATTTCCAGTGCTCAAAACCAATGGCTTGATATCACATTAGAGTAAGATAAAAACTTCTCATAGTTTACAAGGCAGATCTGGTTCTCAGCTACTTCTTTATCATTTCCAAAAATGTTTTTTTCTTCCTTCTGCTCACTTCAGTTTTATATCTTTTTCAGATTTGATGAAAAGCAGTATATAATTTTTAAAATTTCTTATACTGATCCATTTCATGGATCCTTCAGATTTGCCTAAAAACTGCACATTTTTTAATTGCCCCACCTTATATTTGTATTAACTTAATTGCTATATTTTATTTTTATCACTCTTAATATTGTTGCAAATTGTCATCACTGGTTCTTCAAATTTTTTTGGAATTGGATGAATGGGGTTCTGTTTTCTTTTATTTTATTTACTCTTTTTAAGGAGAAAAGATCTTGTTAGGTTGCCCAGCCTTGTTTCAAGCTCCTGGGTTCAAACAATCCTCCTGCCTCTACCTCCCAAAGTGCTGAGATTACAGGCGCGAGCCACCACACCCAACATGAAGGGGATTTTTATTACTACTTTTCACATCACAATTATTTTAGATCAAAGATTCAAATCTTCTACTGAGACCATGCAGGGATATCAGTGGGATAAGTGGATATAGCAGCAGTAAGCTCTTCAGGTATCCTGATTTTCATCACCTCTCCAGGATTTCTCTGCCATTTTTTTCTACTATACATAAAAATTTATGGAAAACTTTATAAGAACTACAGTTTCTTGGACTCGGGAAGGGGAACATAACACATCGGGGCCTATCATCGGAGGGGAGGGTGGAGGGATTGCATTGGGAGTTATACCTGACATAAATGACGAATTGATGGGTGCTGACGAGTTGATGGGTGCAGCACACCAACATGGCACAAGTATACATATGTAACAAACCTGCACGTTATGAACATGTACCCTAGAACTTAAAGTATAATAATAATAATAAACAAAACAAAAAAACAAGCAAAAAAAAACTACAGTTTCCAATAATGGATGAATCCAAATTTTGGTTTTACTGTACCATAAACCAAGATGATGTTTTATGTCTTTATTTTCTCCTTGTAAGAAACTTTGAGCTAAATGACTGATCAATTGCAATAAACATTTTATTTCATAATGATACCTATTTTTCCCTCTATCTTGCTTTGTTTCTATTTGACATTTTGGTAACTGCTGCATTTAATTATATTTATGACAATCTTTGTAATACTTTTGCAAGTAAGTGGGATATACACATTTTTAATATATAAAGTAAACTGCAGGGCATTGTTGAGCTGCTTATGAGCACCTCTCTTAAACGGAGCTCATGGTTTTAGTAAATGAAAAGTTCAATGTATACCTATGCTGTGTGATTTTTTTTTAAAACTATTTTAATCTAAAGCTCTGTTAATAGAAAATGGTGTTTTAAGAGGAGAAATTCCCAATGTATTCTGTACTTATTAGAAAGCACTGTTCAATAGAAACATAAGGCAGGCCACATGTATATTTCTAAATATTCTTGTAGCCACGTTAAGAAAGTAAAACAGATAAACTTAGTTATATTAATATATTTTATTTAATCTACTATATCCCAAAAGGTTATCATTTCAACATGTAATTAATATTACATGGTTAATGTGATATTTCACTTTTTCCTCCTAAGTATTTTAAATCCTTTTTGTATTTTGCACTTACAGCACACCTGAATTCAGACTAGCTATATTTCAAATACTAAAAATCCACATCTGGCTAGTGGCTACCATATTGGCCAGTGTAGTATTAGACAATATCTGTAAGTACATAACAATCTAAGTCATGGGTACATTTAAAAGGATCATAGAGGAAGCAAACCACAAATTACCATGATGTGAAATACATGGGAAGTTTAAATAATAAAAACTGAAGACAGATGTATTCATTTCCTTTGAATTCTAGTGATTTTACAATATAGCATTTTAAAAATTTTTATTCAAAAAAACATGACTTTGTACTTTACCTCCTGCTGCAACAACTTTAAAATGCTGCAAGTAAAAACCTGCTAAAAGTTACAAATTGCCATCTAAGCCTCCCTGCCTTCATAATGATAATTAGTCCTATTTTTGAAGGACCACAGATTATTGCCAAACAATTAGATACATCTCTATAAAAACTCATCTCTTTCCTTTCAAAATACATTTTTGGAAGAAGAGAAAAGTAATGCTTTCATTTAGAGCTGAATTTGTGAATCTTCACTTTTACATTGTCTCTAAAATTAAATGAGTTGGTGAAAATCTCTATACATCAGGAGACTTGAATGGAGGAAGAGTTTTGTGCATGTAAACTAGAAAGGCTCAAAAGCAGTGTCTCACAATGCATGCCTCTACTGTGACTCCATTGCCTCTTTAAGTGTAGCCTTCTATTTCTTTCCATCCTCCCAATTAATTAACCTATGCTAGAACCTGAAAAGACATTTTATAAAACAAAACAAAACGAAAAACCAGTAAATTATGCTGGAATTAAATAAAGAGTGCATATATATATATACACACACACACATACATATATATATAATACATACACACACACACATATATATATGGATCTAAATATCTATTGGTATATAGTTTACCTTCATTCAATTATTTCTGGGCTTTCCAAGGTAGTGACAGACTATTTTTGGGATACTAACTAGCACTAAGCACAATGCTTGTCCCAGGGCAGGTGCTCAACATACATTTCACAAATAAATGATTGCTGACTTTGTTAATAGAATAATGGATATTTAAAAATACTTTCAATCTCTTCTCATATGTATGTTCATTGAGACCTGTTCTCCATATTACTAGACTACAAACTATTAAGGCGAACTGTTTTATTTCTTTTCCTGCTTAAGACAGCAGGAGGAACACATCCATGTTCAAAAATTATGTCAACTGGGCTTTATGCTTCATCAATATCCATGTAGACCAATTGAGCAAATAATTCTCATTATGAAAGACTTACTTTCGAGTGGCACAAAAAGTAATAAGAAAAATAGTTCATATAAATTGTACATGATAGAAGCAGTAAGATATGTGGGTCTGGTGGAGTTAGAAGTAATTGAATTTAGTTTTCTTTGGTGAATGTTGAATACAAACAATTGAAGAGTATATCCACAAACTTTATAACATGTAACACTCAGATATTATTTTAATCTCTTTAGAGTAGTGTTTTAGATTAATTGCTTTGATCATCTTGAGACAGAACCAGTTATTTTTAACCAATATGATAAGGCTTCTTGTATAACTTAAAAATCAGTTTTAATAAAAGTTATCTTAAATATTGCTTCCCTCAGCTTTAGCAAATCCTTTTCATTTTTATGGAGTTGTAGATTTTCAATGCACCTTCATGTTTATGCATCTCATTTGATTTTCTCAGCAATACTGTGAGTTGATGTTACTATGCTATATGCAAAGTTATTAAGTTCAGCTGATTTTTCTTACTCCAGGATAAAGAGAGGAAATCCTGAGATTCATAAAAATCCAGCCTTTCTTTCTATATAAATGTACACCCTCTCTGATCAGCTTCTTGCAGACATAGAGATAGTTTGCCATCTCTACAGAAAACCCAGAATTCTTTCTCATCAATTTAAAAATCCTGATGTTAAGCCTGATATAAAAAGAGAGAGAATTGTTTCTTCAGGGTTGTCTTTTGTATGCTTTATATCCTCAGGCCCAGTATAATTTTTTTCTCTTTGTAATGTTTGTTTTTTTCTTTCCAGACTAACCTGAGCTTTCAGGATTACTGGGCCATCCTTTTATTTATCCCCCAGTTGACTACATTTTAAATAATTTTCATTAATATTTGCACTTTTAAGACACAAATCAGTTAATTCATGATTTCACTCCTTTATTGAGGAGAAATGACTTCACCCAAGTCTACCTCTAAATTATCAATTTTCCCTTTCTCTTTATTTCCCCTTTAAAAATAATTTAACCTATTCTTTTACCAGCCTATTATAATGATCTGTGCATTTAGTTCACTCATTTCTGAGACTGTGCTATTTCAATCCCCATTAGATTGTTTTCACCTCCTTAAAACATACACAAATCCATTCATATAAAGATAATAATCAATTTATATACACAACAATAGCAATTATTGCTCTGCACCATTTACAACTCTGTTTTTGTCTTCAAAGAGGTATTTATTGTAAAACATTATTTTTCATATTTCTGGTAATTCCTTAAGAATTGATATCTATTAACTTGCCTTACACCTTACATCATTTATTTGAACCTGCCCTTGAAAATAACCCTCCCTGTATCATTTATATATTGCTGCATAGTAAGCATCACCAAAACATGACTTCAAATAAACATGCTACAAGTTTAATTATCAACGGTGAGTTCTTCTGAACAGTGCCTTATTGAGCTGACCTCTGCAGGGCTTGCTCTCATCTGTGTGATCAACTGACTTGTTGTCTGGGGACTGGTTGGTTCAGGATGGTTGGTTATTGGCTGGAGCAACAGAAGTGATCAGTTTACACTTCTTTCATCCAGCATGCTAGCCATATAAGCCTGTTCGTATGGTGATAACAGGACTCCAAGAAAGAGTAGAAGTTTGCATGGTCTCTTGAGTCTTAGACACCAACTGGGACATCATCATTTCTGCTGCATTTAATTGGTGGAAGCAAGTAACAACAAGAAGTAGGGAAAAAGAGTTCACCTCTTTACAGATGGAATTGCAAAATTACTTTACAAAGACCATGTATCCATAGGGATGGATGAATAATTGGACCATTTTCTTACTTGGATTCTATCACATTTTGCTTAACCTCTTTGTAGTATGAAACTTTTCATTTTTTCCTCAAATCTGTCTTCCCTGGGTCTTTAAGAATTACCATTTCCTAGATATCTCCTTATATTTCTAGCCTGCTCTTTGCAACGTCCTTACGTGGGTTTGTTTGTCCTTTAAATATATATTTTTCTCTAATTCATTATTTGGCTTTTATCTCTTATAACTGAGCATGTTTACCCCATGATTGTGCCATCTTTTTTTATCCCCTTGCTTCAGGCTCTGCTTTCAGAGAAAATGAATTAAGAAACCTATCATTTTCCAACAGTTTTAAATGTGTTCAGGCCTTATTATCTCTTGACTGAACTATTGCTCTAATTCCTTTCCTGGTATTTACACCTCCAGCTTCTTTCTCCTTTTCTCTGATGTAGAGCTGGTGGAATTGGAAGTAATTAATTTAGTTTTATTTGGTGAATGTTGAATACATACAATGAAAGAATATATCCACAAATTTTGTAACCTGTGTGAACCCAAAGTATTAGAGACAGGTCTCAATCAATTTAGAAAGTTTATTTTGCCAAGGTTAAGGATGCATTGGTGATACAGCCTCACATGGTCCTCATGACATGTACCAAAGGTGGTTGGGCACAGCTTGGTTTTACACATTTTGGGGAGACATGAGACATCAATCAATATGTGTAAGGTGTACATTGGTTCAGTTCAGAAAGGCAAGAGAAATCCTTTCTAGACCAAACCACACAGAGGCTTCTAGGTCATAGGTAGATAAGAGACAAACGGTTGCATTATTTTGAGCCTTTGATCAGCCTTTTGCTGAATACACAATTTACATGTGGGAGGATGGTGGAGGAACAGTCACTTATACTTTAGTCTGACTCAGCGAATCTTCATTTTTACACAAGCAGTAGGGCAGAGGAAGCAATCAGATAGGCATTTGTCTCAGGTGAGCAGAAGGATGACTTTGAATTCTGTCCTTTGTCCAGCATCTGTGCAGACAAGCTATCAATTTACATTGCCAGGGTAAAAGCCAACAGAACTGTTTTAAGGTAAAGATCTGAGGCCCACAAGGAATTTCCTTGTGGATAAATTGTGAGGGAAGAATGTAGTTTTGTATCTTTGTAGCTATCTTATTTAGAAATAAAATGGGAGGCAGGTTTGCCTGATGCAGTTCCCAGCTTGACTTTTCTCTTTGGCTTAGTGATTTTGAGGTCCCAAGATTTATTTTCTTTTCACACACTTAACACTCAAGGTATTATTTCAATCTCTTTAAACGAATGTTTTAAATTACTTACTTTGATCATCTTGAGTTATTTTATCTGGCCTGCCTCTATAATCTTTCTTAAAACTACATCTGATCATGGTACCTATGTCTACCATATAATTCGAAGTTAATCACCTGCTAAAAAAACTTTTATTTTTCTCCATTGAATGATTAAATTTTGGAATTCAAGGCCTTCTACTATTTGACCCTGTCTACCTTATCCAACTTATAAAATCCTATATATCTTTTACCTCAGTCACGTAACAGTCTCTTTAATCCTAGAGCCTCCCTGTACATCTCTATTCATGTCTCTTACTCATGCTCCCTTCGGCTTGAATAAACATTTGATGAGGCCCACCTACTTGATCCTCTTTCTGTCTTTTAAGACTCATCTCAAATAATATTTCTTCCTAGTTAGGAAAGTTAGTATTTTCTCCCTGATTTCCTATTTTCTATTATATGTGTGTATCTGCATTGAATGTCAAACACTTCAAGGAAGTAAATGGTCTCATAAGATGGCATTACCAATAGTCAGGGATTTTATGCATAATTTATTAAAATAATAAGCAATAACAAAAACTGGGGACTACTAGAAGAATGAGAGAGAAAGTATGGAAGATAAAGGTTAAAACACTATTGGGTTATGCTCAGTGCCTGGGTGATGGGATCAGTCATACCCCAAACCTCAGCATAACACAATATAGCCAAGTAACAAACCTGTACATGCACCCCTGAATCAAAAAAAGAGTTGAAATGATTTAAAAATGAAATAAATATCTGTGGAATAGCATTGAATCACTTTAAATTTACTTTTTAACTTAAGAAGTAATATCTTAGTATATTTCCAATTGTCAAAACCTCAGTTTACCTATGTACATTTTGAGTTAGTTAAATCAAAAAAGCATAAAGCTAGATTATTCAAAGATCAAAGTTTGAGATGTATCCTTTTGTTCAATGAAATCTTCCAAATGCATTAAATATAATATAAATTAAAGCATACCAACAAATGTCACTATCAATCATCACTGTTTATATATTGAATCAATTAATATCTCCACAGGAAGCAGATGGCACACTCAAAGTGAAGTATTTTAAAATAGCTTAATAAAGAGCTATTTACAAAGAATTGAGTAGGGTTAGGGAAACCAGAAGAGATACAGCAGTATCCTAAAGTCAATATTACCTGCAATGAAGAACTTTACAACTCTTTGGCTAGAAATGTTAAGGGGGTAGAGTCTTCATCAGAATCTGGAGACAGAGGGCTCCATAGACAAGGCAGATTTGCAAGAGCTGGGTTCTTTGGTAGAAGAATATAGCCAACCCAGGGCAAACCCAGCCTAACATTCTTTCCTCCCTCTCTTTGAAACTGCTTTTGTAAAATTGTGACTGAGGAAATCATGACAGTGAAAGAAATCAGACCTAACCAACTCTACCTTGCTTCTAACATTTAAGCTGTCCTTGTTCATTCCTGGGTGTAGGCTGAACTATGGAAAAAAATTCAGTTCATGGTTTGACTCTGAGACAAAACTGATAACAGCCCTTTCCCAAAAAGACCTCCTTCTTACCTAGGGTCCAGTCTGCATTTGCAAGACTAACAAATTAGCTACAAGATTAGAAATTACAGTTTAGAGGTCATGCAGCCTCTGGTTTCAAGAGTCTGAAACTCCCCAAATTGCTCCTGGGGGTAATATCACTATGTAAAATTTAAGATCAGTGCTTGAGATATTTTGCAGACCCTGCAGTCCATGGATCAGCTGACACCACCCAGACTGATAATCTGACCCAACCAGTTCTGCCATCGCACGCAGGAACAGAAGACATCAAAAAAACCTAACTTCAGGCGGCACGCAGTGACTCAGCCTGTATCCCCAGCACTTTGGGAGACCAAGGTAGGCGGATCATGAGTCAGGAGTTTGAGACAAGCCTGGCCAACATGGTGAAACCCTATCTCTACTAAAAATACAAAAATTAGCCGGGCGTGGTGGCAGTGCCTGTAATCTCAGCTACTCGGGAGGCTGAGGCAGAAGAATCGCTTGAACTCGGGAGGTGAAGGTTTCAGTGAGCTGAGCTTGTGCCACTGCACTCCAGCCTGAGTGACAGAGCAAGACTCAATCTCAAAAACCAAAAAAAAAAAAAAAAGAAAGGAAAAGAAAAGAAAACTTAACTTCAACCCCCCTGTGATTCCCTCTCCAACATGACCAATCAGCACTCCCACTTTCCTAGCCCCTACCCACCAAATAATCTTTAAAATCGGATCCCTGAGTACTCAGGGAGACTTACTTGAGTAATAATAAAACTCTGGTCTCCGGCACAGCTGGCTCTACGTGAATTACTCTTTCTCCATTGCAATTTCCCCGTCTTGATAAATTGGCTCTGTCTAGGCAGCAGGCAAGGCGAACCCATTGGGCCATCACATTTTCTCATGTTAGTTTTTCCTAATGGCCTAAACTAACCAACTTTGCCCTGCAACCCAAGAAGCAAGGGGGGTCAGTAATATATAAATGCAGACTAGGGTAAAGAGGATAGAGACTTAATATGGAAGGCAAAGGTTTGATATCTGGTAGTCATGTCTTGGACATTTTATTATCATTTGACTTTGCTTTTAGGCTGCTGAACCTCAGCTTCAGAAGAATAATTTATAAGAATTTATTTTATCAAGAAAGATATTGGTTTTGTAAAAATGTGAACACTTTTTAGTTAAAAGGAGTTTTCAGATCCAATTATTTTGCATTTTTTAAAGAAATTCAACATCTGCATCAATAATATTTTTAAAAACACTGTAGAAGAAAGTGGATTCAGAAACCTTTTTTGATTGCAGCTTTCCGCTTGAGTACATAATCAGCTTCACAGTCAGATGTTTTCAAGTCTTAGAATTATTAGTATTACTGATGTGCCTTATTAAAAGCATAAAAGTGCTTTTATTTTTCTCAGAAAATGTTGTGAAGCACATAGATTCAATAACATAACCTTTGAGATTTGCAAGTTAACTTGGTAGCCTTCTTGTACTTGACAGACACAAACTTGCCCTAGGTTCTCACCTGAAATATATAAAAGGCTGAGCAAAGAAATATACACCCAAAAATTCTGAGAAATTCATTCTCAACCTTAAGAAGCAGTCAGGAGGACGAATCAAATAAAAAATCCAACATAATTGTAATGACTAATACTTTCTGTCCTAAAAACCAAGGGACACGAAGAAATTATCCCCTAGAAATAATAATTTTCTTTCCTTGGTATTATGCTTTAAAAACTAAAATGCAAGTACAGATATAATATCTAAGTCTCATAACAAACCTAATTGTATATATATTTGGGATACATTGTTCTCCAATTTTTATACTTGAAAAATTATATAGAGAGATTAAATAACATTCCTAAGGTCTGTACCTAATAAACGACAAACACATCAACTGAGCTTTCTGACTCCCAGTGTAGCTTTCTTGACTCCATAAAATATCTGTGAGCACATACTGTAGCCACATCAGACCAATCTTATTTACCTTTATGGTAACAAAGCTGAGAACTGTTTTGCAGTTGCTATAGACCCTCAGGCTGAAGATCTGTAAGGTGAGCATGTCCAGATGAACCCAGTATGCAAGAACATAGGCAGGGGGTCGGGGGGAGGAAGAACCTAAGTGCTCTGACCAAGGAGCAGGAACTGAATTAATAATTGAGTTAAGAAGCAGACGCTGTAGGGCAGGATTCAGGATCCAATCAGGTGGCGTAAAACCCTGGCAGGATCCAGTCAGATCATGCCTACCAGAATCACCTCATTGCAAGATCCAGTCAGATCATGCTTCATTGCTCTATGCTTTTAAAACTTGACTCACCCCCACTGTCCTGGGAGGCACTGATTTGGAAGCTCTTCCTGGTGTTTTCTTACTTTTGCGAATAATAATATCCCCTTGCTAAATCCTCTTTGTGATCGTTGGGCTGTGACCTGCCAAGTGACCAAAACCACCTGTTGTGTGGGTAACAATATCAAAATGTGTATATAATTTGCTATACTAAGAACATAACCAAAAAGAATACATTTAAAAAATAAGATAAAAATAAATGTAAATAGAAGATCTAATTTTTTTCCCCTCTGCCCTGATATACAAGATTGCCCCCCCCTTTTTTTTTTAATTTTTGAGATACGGTCTTGCTGTGTCACCTAGGCCACAGTGCCATGGTGTGATCACTGCTCACTGCAGCCTCGATCTGCCAGGCTCAAACGATCCTTCCACCTCAGCCTCTTCAGTAGCTGAGACTACAAGTGTACACAACCACACCAAGCTGATTTTTAAATATTTTGTAGAGACAGGATCTCCCTATGTTGCCCAGGCTGGTCTTGACCTCCTGAGCTCTAGCGATCCTCCCCGCTCTGCCTCCCAAAGTGCTGGGGTTAAAGACATGAGCCATCATAGCAGAGCCTGCCTGCCCTACTTTGAAAATTATTGGTCTGTAACATATACCTCAGTTTATCCTCTGAACTAAAATAAATTGGTCTTTCTCAATGATCACCTTATAGGAAATAAAACTCGAAAGTCCTTAAAGATAACATAGTTCCAAAATGATGAAAGAAGAACTGTAAAAGACATTTTTGAGTCAAAAATTATAGGATTTGATAACCTTTTAAATATAAGAACCATTAGAGAAGACGTTCAGAATGTGTATTAGTCCATTTTCACACTGCTAATAAAGACATACCTGAGACTGGAAAGAAAAACAGTTTTTAAATGGATTTGCAATTCCACACAGCTGGGGAGACCTCACCATCACGGTGGAAGGCAAGGAGGAGCAAGTTACGTGTTACATGGATGGTGGTAGGCAAAAAGAAAGAGTTTGTGCAGGAGAACTCCTCTTTTCAAAACCATCAGGTCTCCTGAGACTTATTCACTATGCGAGATCAGCATGAGAAAGACCCGCCCCCATGATTCAATTACCTTCTACTGAGTCCCTCCTGTGACACATGGGAATTGTGGGATTTACCATTCAAGATGAGATTTGGGTGGGGACACTGTCAAACCATATCACAATGACTTCTAGGTTTTGATTTATCTTCAGTCATTAGGCAAATGCTGAGTATTTAAGTTATTGACTACAAGAGATGGGATACCTAAGTTTAATGTTATATGAATATTAATTTGAAACCCTTTCCATAGGCTTATTGGCTCTGCAGTTATTCTCTAATATAAAAGATTTGTTAAGTCTTTTGTCTTTTTCTCTACGGGGATGACTTTCTATTTTTTATTTGACTTACACTAGTTCTCAATATTTCTAGATATTAGATGTTTACCCATTTTATATTTTTCAATTATATTCATCCAGTTCACATTCCACTCAATTTGTGCTGGCTTTTGAGAACATAATTTATTTTTATTGGTTGAATACATAATCTCTTGGTTTCAGGTATGTGTTGTTTAAGGAAAGTTTTATCATTATGGATCATAAAGATATTCTCCCATATTGTTTCCTAGAATTTTATCAAACATTATCTTTCAAATTTAAGACTTTCACCTAAGTTAAAAAGTATGTATTTGATGTCAGGTAAAGGGCAAAAATAATTTTTTTTCATAGGGATAATCTATTTTTATAGCACTTCTATTGACAAGTTCATCTTGATTCCAGTAAACCTCAAAGGCAATTCTTTCATAAATTAAGTTTTCAAATATATGTGGGCATAGTTCTGAGTTCTCCATCCCATTCCTCTGGTCTTCTCACCTAGCCCTGCACCAAAAGATACCAAATGGTTATAAATATGTTATAATAAGACACATCTCAGAAATATTTTTTTCTTCTATAGATTCTAATTTTTTTGGAAGTCATTCTTATGTACCTTTCCTGTCAGTGTCTCTACCTACCAAAGAACATCCACTATCCTGATTTCTTATATCATAGGTAAGTGTTAACTGTTTTGTACTCTATAAATTGAATAACACAGTATTTTTTGTGTGTCTGGTTTCTTTTCTTTATGTGTGTGAGACACCTATATTTTGGTGTGTCATTGTAGTGTTCATTCTCATTGCTATATAATATTTCATTTTGACTCATATTAAGAAAATTCCCTAACTCAGACTGGTTTAAACAATAAGAAAATATATTTTCTCACATAGCTGGAAGCCCAAAAGTAGAATAAACTCCAGACACAAACAAAGGTGCAATGATGTTTTTAAGAAATAAGTTTTCTTCCATCTCCCCATGCTACCATTCCTAAGATCCTATGAAAGCTGCCAGGGCACTACTGAGTTCAGCAACAGAGAGGGAGAACTTCTCTCTTAACCAAAGAACATACAATTGTCCTCCAGCATCCACGGGATTGGTTGCAGGACCTCCCCACCCTCATGCCAGGATACCAAAACCTGCAGATGCTCAAGTGTCTTATATAAAATGCCATAGTTTTTGCATGTAACCTACACACATCCTCCTGTATAATTTAAATCATCTCTAAATTACTTATACCTAATACAATATAAATGGTATGTAAATAGTTATTATACTGTATTTTTATTTGTATTATTTTTATTGTTGTATCGTTATTTTTTACTTTTTCCAAATATTCAATTTGTCGTTTTTTAAATTCGTGGATGTACAACCAGATAAAGAGGGCCTACTTGTACATTGCTGTCTTTAGTCAACTTGAGCCAAGTTTGTAAAGAAATACATTTCCACCAAATAAGTAGGCAAATTTTGAAAGATCTACTCTGTGCCTCCCAAAATAATCAATCTATCCCAAAAAGCCCCACGTGTGAAATTTACCAAAATATATACTCCCATTACTATTTAAACTGTTCTGTAACAAAAGTGAAAAAAAAAAAACTTTTATGGAATAAGTATATAACCACAGTTATGAAAAAGACTACAAAATTAGGAAATAACAGAGCAGTCACATCATTCTTAATAGAGAAAGCAAGAAACATTCCTATTAATGTCAGAAACATTTTTGGTTATTCACCACCATTACTTAACTTTATTTTTTTCTGGACGTGTTAGCCAGTGAAATTGAAAATGAGAATCATAAGATCACAGAAGAAAAAAGTCTAAAAATTGGAAAAAAAATAAAGTAAAACATTTATACTGGAAAACGTTATAATTTTAGGCCTGAAAAAACTTAAATATAACTTTTAAAATTAGCTTAAACAATAAGATAATTCAGCAATTTAGCTGAATGTAAATCTTTAAAATAGTTTTCTTCTATAGTGCTAAATTTAAACAATGAATCGGAAGGTATAATATAGAAAAGATACCATTTGTATTAGCAACAAGAAAGCTAGAATATTTAGTAATAAAATTAATTAAAATGCTCAATATCCATATGAAGAAAATTTCACAAGCTTGTGAGTGAGAAAGAAAAGAAGATTTGAACAAATACAGAGACATAACCTGTTTTTGCATGGATACATTCACTATTATCGATGTCAGTTATCTCTAAAACCTTACATTTAATTACATCCAGATTAAAATATCAACAACACATGTTGGAGTTGTTTGTTTGAGGAAGGGTTTTACTCTGTCACCCAGGCTGGAGTGCAGTGGTGCCATCACAGCTCACTGCAGCCTCAGCCTCCCAAGCTCAAACAATCCTCCCACCTCAGCCTCCTGAATAGCTAAGACCACAGGTGCATACCATCATGCCCAGTTAATTTTTAATTTTTTTTTGTAGAGACAGTGTCTCCCTATGTTGCTCAGGCTGGTCTCAAACTCCCAGGCTCAAGCAATGCTCTTGCTTTGGCCTCTCAAAGCATTGAGATTATAGGCATACACCACCGCACTCAGCCTAAGACATTTTGTTTTAGAATATTGTAAAGCTTTCATCTAAAAACATGCAAAATTAAGAAAATTTTTACTAACAAAGAGTACTGAGGGGCATTACATTACTATAGACTGAAATATTTTATAAAGTTATAGTGATTAAGCAATGTGGTACAGCTATATGAATAGATTCACAGAACAAAATAAGTAATAATAAACAGAAATAATAAACAATTATACCCAGAAGATTAATATATGATTAAGGTAACATTACATTTTATTAAGGAAGGGATAAATTAATCAATGATGATCAACAGATATCCTTTTGATATAAAAATACATTTGGATTTCTATGCCAAAATTAACATCAAAATAATTCCAGATAAATTAGATAAAGATATATATATAGTGTATATGTAACTATTACATAAATCCACAAATAATAAAGGACTGAAAATGTGACCACATTGACATTTATAGATTAAAAGCAGCATAAATTCAGAAGATTTCAGAAAAAAATACTTACATATCATTCCTACAAAAAAATAAGTTCACATTAAAGGAAATATAAATTTCCTTAAGTATTATCTACATGAATCTCAACCTCTAAAATTTTACCAAATGGTGATCCTAGCTTAATCTCAGTTGTAATAGGAGACATGTAAGTTAAAACTTACAATGTGATTAAGTTTTCCATCTGTCATATAGGCAAAATGAACATTTGGTACTACACTATGTGGTAAGAATATCGGAAAACAGGCATCTCAAGGATTTTGGGTGAAATGTAATTGGTACACACTCTGCAGAGAGCAGTTTGGTAGTTTCTTTTGCATTAAAAATCTGCAAGCTTTTAAAAATAAAAACACATTTATATAAATTTATTGAGACATTTGTATAAATGTGAAATAAGAAACATACACATATATTTAATGTAGCATTACTATTAAGAGCAAAAGCTAGTCTAAACCAAAAAGAGGAATGAAGTACCTAGGAAGGTCTTGATTTGGAATGATGTCCAAGTAATATTTTCTGCTCATGGGTGTGTGGAGAATCTACACAGTGTGTATAAATTCTTGTGTTTGTTTGCACATGAGCATTCGTATTCATGCATGCACACATACACAAACACATAGAATTTTTAAAAGAATATATAAGATAGTGGTATCGATAGTCCCAGCTGTCTGACTTGGACAACTGCAGATATGTTAGTTCTGGCCACCATCCAAGAACATTAGTTTACAGTGCTGGTTTAAAGATATGGGGATATAGATTTTCAGATAGTTGCTGAGATAGATTTTAATATTTTCTTAGTTTAGCCATATAAGATAGTGTAACTGTATTGCATATTGTTGGTATCATAATGGGAAAATTAAGATAGTATTTCAATGAACATATTTTGAAGTAAAGAAAAACCTAGTACATTTGTTCAGCATCATGTTATGCAGTGGACTAAGTGTTTATGTCGCCAACAAAGTTCATATGTTGAAACTCTATTCCCAATGTGATGGTATTTGGAGGTGTAGCCCCTAGGAGATAATTAGGTCATAAGACTAGAGCCCTAAGAATGAGATTAGTGACCATATATGGAAAGAGGAGACCAGAGCTCTCTGTTTCAGACATTTGAGGTTAAAATAAGTCAGCAGTCTGCAACCCGGAAGAGGGCCCTCACTGGAACCCTAGTCTACTGGCATGCTTTTCTCATACTTCCAGCCTCCAAAACAGTGAGAAATAAATTTCTCTTGTTTATAAGCCACCTAGTTTATGATATTTTGTTATAGCAGTCCCATCTAATTAAGATATCCTATTTTGTTGTCCTATTTTATCTCCTTCCGGTTTTGAACCAGCCGTCTTCAACTCTGTTCTGTGCTCATTCTATTTCTAAGCACATCCCTTCTTTTTTTGTATGTTATTTTAAACAACATACTTAGAAATGTGAGGAATCAGCAAAGGACATATTAATAGAACTCAGTATCATTAACATTAATATGTGATCATTGCAATTTATTTAAAATATTGAAAATTTTTAAATAGGATTATAATAGTATTCTACTATCCACCAGTAAAGCTTCCAGAATTTTTGAAGACCAAGTTTAATCTTGAAATTAGTTGAATCCTGAAATGTAGCACAGTGAAAGTTAACACACAGAAATTAGTTATGTTTAAAGAAATTGTAATTAACAGACTGATACTGAGAAGGATAGCACAAGTAAATAGGTATAAACTATATTGTTTTATCATACAAGCATATTTAAGTGTATTAATTATACTCTGAAAAACTGAAGCATCCCTACACATGTACATATTCAAGAGGGCAAGTGAAGAGGTCATAGCCTTCTCTATAGCACAATATTTAGTAAAATTTAAATTTTGTTTAGGGTTGATCAACAAATTGATTTTCAATCACTCACAAGCCAAATATTTATGTTTTAGAGTTAAACGGTTCTATTAGACTTTTAATTATTGAGCATTCACATTCAATTTTGGTTAACTATTCTTAATAAATGAATTAAGAATACTCAACTGGCATGCTATGTAAGATGTGAATTTCTTCAAAGTTGTTGACAAAAAAAGTTTAAAGGATGCTGGGCTAAAACCTGTAAGGTCTGTTTCAGCTATAAAAGTTGTAGAATTGTGGTACATAATAGGTAAGACGAACAAAATTCATTTCCCCTCAAGTTTTTCATTTAGATATACACACATAATAGAATAATGCTTACTACTTATAGGCTCTAAACCCCATACATTTATAATATACAATTTTTACAGATAGTTCATACTTACAGGGATGTCCTAGACAAAATTTAATAGCTATATTTCCTTACTTATTTTAAATACAAAGCAATATCTGATGTTTTGTATTCATAAGAATAGTGCATAGGTGAATTTAAAAAGTCAGATTTTTTTTCAATCTACAAAGCAATCATATTATATTTTTATTTTTAACTACATTATGTAGTTTCAAAAATACTATATTAAGACAAAATATTTTAAAATTCTAAATAGATGACAGCCTCCATTTAAGGTGGTTGTCCATAAAAACTGTTCTCCCATTCTTCCATTATAATGAAATGATAGCTGGACCAAAGATTACACAACTTAATTACATTTTTTAGCCTCCTTTGAAGTTGAATGGTGATGTAATGATGTTGTACTGACAGAACGTGACGGGAGAGATTTATGTCATTTTCAGATCTGGGTATGCTGCCTCCCATTTCTAGTTACTATTCTCATAAACTGAAACCTGGGTATGGTAATCTGTTTCTACCATACAGATGAAGCAAAGGCAAGGCAGAGGCACAACACAAAAGGAGTCTGAGACCACAAATGATCATATGGGCACAGCTTCTTGACATCCTTAAGCACCCTAATTAGAGTATTTTGTTAGAGAAAAAATAGTTGTTTTTTATAGCTACTTAATTGTTGGGTTTCTTTTTATAGCAACAGAGTCTTCACCATAACTAATGACAAAGTCAATAAGTTTAAAATACAATAGAGGTTACATGCTTAAAGTGATACAAATTAGAGTTAAAGAAAATACAGAAAAATGTAAGGTCAAGGAAATTGTGTATCAATTCTAATAGGGGCAAATAATGGATTGGATAAGATAATTAAATGATTTAAGAAAAATGTTAGGCTTTACCCAATTATCAGGAATAAGATTAGCTTACAAAATACCATAATTAAATGACTTTTTAAAGCTTTTTAATATACATTATCACTTTTACACCAATGGAAAAGGATACTATGCATTGAAAATTCATATATATATATATATATACTACTTGCGTATCTGGTGACACATTAGATACTCAAAAAATAAGTTTATACTAGAAAAAATTAGAATTTTTAATCAATTCATCACTAAATAGAAATATAAAAAAATTTGCCATTCATGAAGATTTTCCAAACATTTTGTGACAAATTCTCAGTAAAAATCTATCCTTTTGCTAAAAATCTAGCAAAAGAGAAAATGGTCTTTTGGCACTGGGATCAAGGGCAGGATGCTAATAATTTTTCAGTATAAACTGTTAATTTAATTTATTAAATACTTTGATACTATCTTTATCACAGCAATACTTGTGAATTGGCAAAACTATGTCTAAGAATATTTAAACATGACAAAAAGTTTTCAAGTATTTTTCAAATATTCATAATATTGAAGATGTTCAGCAAAAAAAGCTTATTCTATGATCTACATAAGTACTCCTTTTATATTGCTTTGATTCATTTTCTAATTTTTATACAAGATATGATAAAGTGTACTTTTGTGAGTAGCAACCATAAAAAAAGTTTATTAAAAACATGCCAATCCCCCCTCACTAAATTCGCTTGCTAAGAAGATACACATTTTTGTCATTTACTTCTATCAACTGTAAGCCCTCTTTTCATTGTACAAATAATCTGAAAGAATGAAAAGAAAATGTCATTGTAATCAGGTATCTACACTGTAGTTTTTGTTTATTTTAGATCAAAATGCATCCTAGATCAAACTAAAATTTCTAGATTAGTGATAAATGTCCTGTTAACTTCTATTGCACTTCGTTAATGAATTACACTTGACAACTAAGTAATGAAGAGGATATCACTGTATATCCTTTCTAAAATCAACTTTAGATTTTAAAGCCTCCTCTCAACGAGAGGCTTTTCTAAAATCAACTTTACCCAATTCTTTACTTGCTACATATTGTGATATAACAAAACCTCTTTCACATTACTACATGATGCTTTATCAGTTATCAGCAGAGAACTTCATCGAGCTTGAAATCGACATTAGCTTTAACCCAACTTATGAGCATTTTGTTTTCAGAATTTGCAATGCCTTTTAGGAATTATGCTCAAAAGTTACCCTCATTTGTGTGTGTGTGTGTGTGTGTGCGCGCGCGCGCACGCACTTACATCCCATTATAAAAATGTTTTCACCAGTAACATTTACAATTTTTAGCATTCATTCATATGTATATAAATTTAAGACAAAAAGTGGTTAAGAACTATGTAAACTAAATAATTTGGTTGGTTAAATATCCCCAATTTTGTGACATGTGGCAATTTTTTTTAAACTTATATTTCATTATTCTTATTATATAGGTTTTTCTCTCTTCTATTTGCTTCTAAGAAGTAAAAAATGTCAATTTATTCTAAATTTATACATCTTTGCTAATACTTCTAAAGTCATAGAAAAGCAAGGTACAGAAAGCAAGGGAAAAGTGTAAGAAAAATATGCATCTACAATTTTCAGACTTTGGATTATAATTCTCACAGATATTGAACTTACTTTGAAGCAAGCCTTTTGCTTATATTATCTCAATAACATTTTTATAACATTTTGAGGTAGACCTTACGTTCATTTTACAAATGAGAATACTAAGATTTGGAGAGTTTAACCAATTTAAGCCTGAAGTTACAACTTAATAGCAGTAAGGTGGACAAACGTTTTTCCGTTCTCCAATTCCTACTGCCTCCTAAACATGTTTTACAGACATGGGTCTCTTAACAATGGGATGTGTTCTGAGAAATGCATCACTAGGCAATTTCGTTATGTGAACATTACAGTGTACCTACACAAACTTAGAAGGTATACCCTACTACATACCTAGGCTATATGGTAGAGCCCATTCCTGCTAGGCTACAAGTTTGGAAGCATGTTATTGTACTGAATACTGCTGGCAATTACAACGCAATGGCAGTTGTGTATTTAAACATGTCTACACATAGAAAACGTGCAATAAAAATACAGTATTATAATCTTACGGGACCATCATCATATAAGCAGTCCATCCCTGACTGAAATGTCAGTTAGGCAGTACATCACTGTATTTCTTTCACTCTTAGAAAATGAAGTCAAGGGGAATATAATTTATTTTCATATACCTACCTCTTCTCATCAAGTTCCTTCTTATATTTTTTGGTCATAGGGGAAGATTCTAATATTCACATCTGAATATCAATTACCTTTAAGCAAAATATAGTGTCTTCAAAACCCAGAACTAGACAAATCACAAAACTTGTTTTCCTGGTACATTGTTCTGTAATATATAATATTTAAAACTTTTGGACTATGCCATAACTAGTATATTTTATTCCCCTGACAATTCATGATTTTTTTCCTATGAAATGTTTTCCATCATTGAAACACTCTTAGACTCATGATTTTTTATCAGGTACAATGGTATCCTCTTCATTACTTAGTTGGCAAAAGTGTTACTAACGAAGCGCAACAAAAGTAATTTTAGGACATTTATCCCTAAACTACTGACTTTTTTGTGCCATTGAAATAACTGAGACTTACATCACTTTGTTGGGGGAGCTTTTGATATACAAGTAATTAATAATTTATTAGAAGTCCTTAGTCAAAATAAGGTAAATTACCAAAATAAGGTAAATTACGTACTAATTAAGCTAATATTAAAGATTAAAATAACTTTTAGACTATCTAATCTTTAGATCATTTTAAAAGATAACTGTTACATAAAGCTAAAAGAACATGATAGTTTACAAAGGACAACTAAAACCAGATTTAAATTAGTATATTTACAAAGGTATCTTTTAAAAAAATATAAAAATTTAACACACTTCAAATAATGCTCGTTGGACCCTTTCAGATGATTTTTAATGCACCAGATTTATTGACCATTTCAAAAGATCACGATATAGGCAGATAATTTAAAAATTCTCTGAGGGCAAACAAATCAGTATATATTAGATGTATAGGGACTGCAGCCAAGTCAGGCGTGAGTTCCTAGGTTATAAATATCATCTTCATAAAAATTGGGTATTTTATAGGACATCCAAGTAACACCGACTTATAAAAGCAAACACTGTACTTAAAATGTTGGCCACATCAGAGAGAACAGCTGAAGGCTTTAGGGGATTGAAAAATGTACGAACTCAACCAATTAAAAACGCATTACTCATTCCTCAGAACCAAAATACAGGGAAAAAAAGTACAACAGGTTCTCACAACATCTAGAAAAGTTCAGGGTATATGAAATGTTTCTTGGCACCCAGTTCTTGCTGTTTTAAAATCCGTCCCTTCCTTGTTGGCTAGGCCTCTCTCCAGGGAAACTAGCCAGGGCAAGAGGTAGGGGAACTGTACATGAGGGAGGTCCCGAGGGCCCTTGCACCCACTCGACCTCCGCCAAGCGGATGGCCAAGCGCTAAGTGTCTAAGTGTCCGCTGCCGGGGACGGGAGGGCACCGTCGTCCAAGGTATCCGCGGTTAGGGCGCTCGCTGGCCAGGGCGTGCGCGAGGTGGGGGGGTGGAGGAGGAGGGGCCCGCTCCAGGCCCCGCCTCTCTCTCGCTGCGGCCTCGGCTACAGCCAGGACCCGGAGGGGTCCGAGTCCTGGGAGCGGAAGTCGGAGTCAGGTTCCTGTAGAGGCTGCTTCTCCTTGTCCCCGGTCGGACGTGGTCCCCGCTGCTCGAGGTGCAGCTGCAGCAAGGCCCGGCGGTACATGGCCTCCAGCTTCTCAAGTCGGGCCCTCAGGGCCCTGGGGCTGCCCGGCTCGTCCTCTGGGCCGCTGTCTGTAGCCCTCTGGTTCGTGCTGGCCTCTTCAGGGACCCGGAGCGACTCCGCGGGCGTCCCGTCGCCGCCTTCGCCGGGGAGCCGCAAAGCCTGACGGAAGAGGCTGCGGTTCTCGCGCTTCAGCCGCCGGTTCTCGAGCCGCAGGCGGGCGTTCTCCTGACGCAGCCGCGCGTTCTGCCGGTCCCACTCGTCCCGCGCACGGATGGCCTCCAAGTGGCTCGCCGCCAG
>NW_012117777.1:1770816-1849125 GCF_000951035.1 Colobus angolensis palliatus
TCGGGGCCGGCGGGGCGGCCGGGGTGACGGCGGAGGAGGAGAGGAGGTGGCGGGCGGCGGCTGCTGGCTTAGAGCCAAAGGAGGCCGGGAATTTGCCCAGGCTGAGGCGTGTCCTGTCTCCTGTGGTGGAGCTGCCCCCTGGGCCTGCTATCTCCAGGCTGTGCTGACACACAGTTTCCCCGGGAAGCGCTTTGCTGTTCAGCCCTCCGGCTGCGCGGGAAAAAGCGTGTATACTCAGCTGAGTTCTGCCAGGGCGCTTCCGTGCAGGCCCGGGCACTGCAGGAACAAGCCGTCCTCGTCCGCCCCAGAGCGCAACCAACAGTGGTTACTTTGCGCTTTACACGGCATTCTCAAAACTAATGGGACAAAAGCTATGGGGCAAGTTGAAAAGCGCTAAGTATAAGTACTTCATTTAAAACCCAGTGGTTTAACTCTCCTATGTTTAATAAAACGTTCAACAGAATTGGGCTGAGCACCTGTCATGGGATTCCCCAGTGGAAACACTTAGCTCTCCAAACAATGCAGTCAGTTCCCAATTTGTGAACGGCCAGGAATTCACTTTTTAAATTGTTCAGAACTCTGTAGAAACTAGGTCATACTTAGTTGACTTGTTCTGGCCAACCCCCAAAACCTATGAAACAAGATGCTCTGTTTATTGAAGAAACTGAATACTTAGTTCCACAGTTTCTGAGATCAAGTATGAACATCTTATTGAATGAATCATACCTTCTTGTAGGGTCTCGACGTACATAGTAACTGGATTATTGCAAAGTAATGTAAGAATTAGGTACTGATGCCAGACTCTCTTGAGCAAGATGCCCTAGGAACAATCTACATATTTAACAAGGTCCCAGAGAATTCTCAGGGTAACCAAAATTTCCAAACCACTGCAGCGAGTAACGAACAAGTAAAACATATAAGTACATACATGGGGTTTTCATTGACCAGTACAAATAAGGGGAAAATACAGTTACTCAACTTTTTGTATTTTTATTTTGTTACGCAAGATCTTAAGAGACCGCAAACACCAAATGTGTTCTCAATTATCTCATTTTATAACATGAAAAGGAAAGATATAATTTTGGAATTTCAAAAAATTTAAATTTAGTTTTAAGGAGGACCATATCATTCTTGAGATGGAGTTTCGCTCTTGTTGCCCAGGCTGGAGTGCAATGGCGCCATCTCTGCTCACCGCAAACTCTACCTTCTGGGTTCAAGAGACTCAAGAAGGACCGTATCATTCTTAATTTACATTAAGGTTGAGGCTGCAAGGCTGCTGTGAGCTGTGATCACACCATTGTACTCCATCCTGGGAGACAAAGGGAGACCTATCTCAAAAAATAAGGGAGGGTGAAGGGATGAAGGGAGGGAGAAAGGGAAGTTTGGAAGAAAAGGAAAGAAAAAAATGTGGAAAAAATCGATCCAATAAAAAGGTATTAACACTCATAAAGATTGTCTTATGTAGCAGTGAACATCTGTCTTACGATTTGTTAATGGAGATTCCACCAATCTTTCAAATACGACATAGAGACAATGTAATTTCCAAGTTGAAAGTGGAGTTGAGACAACAGAGTGATTAAAATGATTAGTACCAAAAGTATATACTTTATTTTAATTTATTTAGAATAATATGTCAAGAATCGTATACTTGAAGGTGGAAATTACAACTTTTCTGAGGATGGTAGCACAAACAGTAAAAACTCTTCACACTATAGTTTGTTAATGGTCTACATATAAAAATATTACTGGGCAAATAATATGTACCTATATATGAAAATGGAAAAAATTTGGAAAATATATGGAACTGATCAAATTTAAAAGAAATGCAAGACTACAATAATACTTAAAAGAAAACTTATAGAATAAGTATATAAGTGCTTGATTAGAAAAATAAAAGGTAGATAGATACCTGTGCTGCTTTTTAAGACTGGGGTCTTCTGAACAGTAAAATTGCTTGCTTGCTAGATAGAAGAAAGTCTCAAAGAACATAGGTCACTCTTCTCTGACAACTTGTTCATCATTGTTCCTTAAGCTACTCTTGCTCAAGAAAAAGAACTCTACTATAAAAAGAATTCCGCTTAAACAGTTTTATAAATAAGAAAGAAAACTTCCATGAACTAGTTGCACTTTGCATTTAGGAAACTCTAAGACCAAAGATTATTTCTTGACTAAGGTTATGAAGTTTGAAGTAAAACAACAGAAAAATGTGAGTACAGCAGTCCCTCTTATTTGTAGGAATATATTCCAAGATCCTCAGTGAATGCCTGAAACTTTGGATGGTAATAAACCCTGTATATACATACAGTGTACTGGTGGGTTCCACACTGGTAGATTCAATCAACCACAGATCAAAAATATTTTTTCAATAAAAATGCAATTAAAAAAATACAGTGTAACAACTATTTACATAGAATTTACAGGGCTTTGGTTAGTAATCTGGAGATGATTTAAAGTATATGGGAGGGTGTGTGTAGGTTATATGCAAAAACTATGACATTTTATATAAGATCCTTGAGCGTATTATCAAGAGTCCTGGATCCAATCCCCCAAGGATGCTGAGGGACAATTGTACCATGTTTTTTTTTTTCCAGTTGATAACTGACATAGCCACTGAGTGACCAATGGGTGAGTAGGGTCAACAGCATAGATGCAGTGGACAAAGATGATTCACATTCCTATCAGGATGGAGATGGTGAGAGATTTCATTACATTACTCAGAATACTGCACACTTTAAAACTTATGAAATGTTTTTCTTTCCTGGGATTTTCCATTTAATATTTTTGGCCCAGGATGACAGAAAGTAACTCAAACCATGGAAAGAGAAACCTCAGATAAGGGGGAGACTAATGTAAGTAATTGAGAATGCTTAGTTTTTCTATTTCCCCAAAACAACCTTTTTTTCTTTTTTAAAAGGGACATTTTTGTAAGTATTTAGTCTCCGTGCCCTCTAACATGAAACCAATGCCCATTCTCTAATTATTTTACAACTTAAATATCATATTCTAAAATTGATCTGCCTCCTATCTTAGGTAAAATAAAAAATAAAAAGAACGTAAGTTTACACTCATCATGCTTCTTAAAATAATGCCTCAAACCAACATTTTTGAAAATACGATAGTTAAAAAAATTTGCCAGCAAATTGTAGCTGGGACTGTTTTTTGCCTTGCACTTCATACATGTATTTAGTATTTCTTACAACCACGTTTGAATAATAGCTGTTGAATTTATTGCCCCTTCCTTGTATCCCTCAAACAAGTTGTTCTTTCCAGATACTGTAGCTGTTATATATTTCTAGATGTTGGCTTGAGAAAGAGGCCCTATGGATTGTTTCTTGTCTTCCTAGTTGATTTCTAATATTATTTTATTATCATGTTTATTTAACTCTCATTTGCCCATTTTGAATCACATTTATTATAAAGTAAGTCAAACGTTAAGGTAATCTGTGGCACATTCACACTGGAACAAGTCATCCCACATTCAATTTCTCTTTGTTGCTTTTCTCTTTATAATATTCTATAATATTGCACCAAATGAATTCTGGAAAACAACTTTGATCAAGTTCAATGAAATAACAATGTTAAACTCATTAGTCTGGTAGGGCTATACACAATGTGGATGATCTGAGTATCTCTGTGCTTACCTTCCATTACTTTTCTGCTGGTCTATTCACTCTCCTACTAAGAGTCCTCACATTCTTTTGTCTAGGAGTTTGGTTGTATTGTATTCCTATAGACTGACTACTGTAGGTCCAAAATTCATGAGTTGAACCCCTGACCATTTGAAGATGGAGCTTTGGGAAGTGATAAAGTTTGGATATATGTCCCCACCAAATCTCATGTTGAATTGTAATCCCAAAATTTGGATGTGGGGTCTAGTGGGAGGTGAATGGATCATGGGGGCAGATTTCTCATGAATGGCTTGGCACCATCCCCTTGGTGCTATCTTTGCCGTTGTGAGTGAGTTCTTGTGAGATCTGGTTGTTTAAAAGTGTGTAGCACCTTCCCCATCTCTTTCTTGCTCCTGTTTTTGCCATGTGAAGTGCCTACTCACTCTTTGCCTTCCACCATTACTAAAAGCTTCCTGAGACCTCCCATAAGCAGATGCCAGCACTGGGTTACCTGTACAGCTTGCAGAAGTATGAGCCAGTTTCTTTTCTTAAAAATCACCCGGTCTCTGGTATTTTTTTTTTTATAGCAATGCAAGAATGGCCTCATACAGAAAATTGGTACCAAGGAGTGAGACGTTGCTATAAAGATACCTAAAAATATGGAAGCAGCTTTGGAACTGGGTAACAGGCAGAGGGTGGAAGATTTTGGAGGGCTCAGAAGAAGACAGGAAGATGAGGGAAACTTTGGAACTTCTTAGAGACTGGTTTAAATGGTTGTAACTAAAATTCTGATAGTGATATGGACAATGAATCCAGGCTGAGAAGGTCTCAGATGGAAATGAGGATCTTACTGGGAACTGAAGCAAATATCGTGTGTGTTATGCCTTAGCAAAGAACTTGGTTGCATTGTGCCCTTGCTCAAGGTGTCTGAAGAAGTCTGAACGTGTGAGCGATGATTTAGTGTATTTGGTGGAAGAAATTTCTAAGGAGCAAAGCATTCAAGATGTGGCCTGCCTGCTTCTAATGACCTATACTTAGATGCAGGAGCAAGTAAAGTAAAGGATGCAGGAGCAAGTAAAGTAAAGAAGTAAGTTGGAATATATATTAAAAGGGAAGCACAGTTTAGAAAATTTGCAGCCTGGCCATGTGGCAGAGAAAGAAAAAGCTTTTTCAGGAGATGAATTCAAGTGGGATGTGAAGCAACCACTTGCTGGAAAAACGTGCACAACTAAAAAGAAAACAAGGGCTAATATTCAAGAAAATGGGGAAAAGGTCTAGAAGGCATTTCAGAGACCTTCCCAGCAGCCCCTCCCATCATGGGCCCAGAAACCTAGGAAGAAAGAATGGTTTCCTTCCTCCTACAAAGAATGGCCCCGCTGCCCTGTGCAACCTCCAGACACTACTCTGCATGTTGTGGCTGCTGCAGCTCCATCCTTTCTTCCTAGGGCCCCAGGTGCAGCTCAGGCTGCCATTCCAAAGGGTGCAAGCCATAAGCCTTGGTGGTTTCCATGTGGTATTAGGCCTGCAGGCACACAGAATGCAACAATTAAGGAGGCTTGGCAGCCTCCGCCTGGATATCAGAGGATGTATAAGCAGGGGCAGAACTCTCACAAGGGACCTCTACTAGGGCAATGTGGGGGGGAAATGTGGAGCTGGAGGCCCCACACAGAGTCCCCACTGAGGTACTGATTAGTGGAGCTGTGGAAAGAGGGACACAGTCCTCCAGGCCCAGAATGGTAGATCCACTGACAACTTGCACCCTCAGTGTGGAAAACCTGCAGGCACTGAACAACCTGTGGGAGCAGCTACAGGGATTGTACCCTGCAGTGCCATGGGGGCAGAGCTGCCCAAGGCCTTTTGAGCCTTGCACCAGTGTGCCCTGGCTGTGAGACAAGGAGTCAGAGGAGATTATTTTGAAACTTTAAGATTTAATGACTGCCCTCCTAGGTTTCAAACTAGCATGGGGCCTGTAGCCCCTTTCTTTTGGCAGATTTCTCCCTTGTAGATTGGTAATGTTTACTTAATACCTATTCCTTTATTGTATTATGGAAGTAACTTGCTTGTTTTGGATTTTCCAGGTTCATAGATGGAAGGGATTTGCCTTGTGTCAGATGAGACTTCAGATTTTTGAGTTAGTGCTGAAATAAGTTAAGACTATGGAGAACTCTTGGGAAGACATGTTGTAGTTTGCGGTGTGAGAAGAACATGGTATTTTGGAGGCCAGTGCTGGAATGATATAGTTTGTATCCATGTCCCTTCCAAATCTCATGTTGGAATTATAATCCCCAATATTGAAAACGGGGCCTGGTGAGAGGTGATTGGATCATGAGGGTGGGTGGATTTATAATGAATGGTTTAGTACCACCCTTTTGATTTTGTTCTGACAAGTGTGAGATCTTGTGAGATCTGGCTGTTTAAAAGTATGTAGTACCTCCCCCCAACCTCTTGCTCCTGTTTTTGCCATGTGAATTGCCTACTCCCCCTTTGCCTTCCACCATGAGTAAAAGCTTCCTGAGACCTCTCCAGAAACAGGTGCTAGCACTGTGCTTCCTGTGCAGCCTGCACAACTGTAAGCCAATTAAAAAACTTTTCTTTTAAACTGCCTAGTTTTAGGTATTTATTTATAGAAATGCAAGAACGACCTAATACAGGAAGTATTAATAATTAAGTTTAGATGAAATCTTGAGAGTAGAGCCTTTATGATGGAATTAGTGTCCTTACAAGAAAAGGCACCAGAGCATCTCTCTGTCTCTCTCTCTCTCAATCTCTCTGTCTCTCTCTCTCTCTCTCTCTCACTCTTGCTCTCCTTTCCTCCATGTGAGAAAAAAATCCAAGAAGGTACCATCTGCAAGTCAGCAAGATAACTTCACCAGGGAACTGAATTAGCCAGTACCTTGATCCTGGACTTCTCAGCCTCCAGAACCATAAAGAATAAATGTATGTTGTTTAAGCCACCCAGTCTACGATATATTGTTATAGCAGCCCAAGATGACTAATATAGTACCTTTTACTTATTTTCCTCAATTATCTGGATTGTAAAGAATTCATCAAGGCAGAGTTATACCCCATCATTTCATAAATCTGTCTTAGCTCTCTTCATCTCAAGGTACTTTTCCCCTCTTTTAAACATTGATATGATGGGTATGTGACTGTGGTAATCTTGTCACATTGTATTAAGTATACCAAAATATCACATTGTATATGCAGGTTATACAAATAAAAGTTTACAACTTTTGTCAATCATACATCAATAAAGTTGAAGGAAAAACTAAACATTGATAAAATAATGCCTTATCAGTAATTTGATAATTTGATGCTGAAGTCCTTCCCTATGTTAACATTTCACAAATCTGTCTTAGCTCTCTTCACCTCAAGGTGCTTTTCCCCTCTTTTAAACATTGATATGATGAGTATGTTATTATAGTTAGCTTGATTATGGTATGAGTATACCAAAATATCCCATTGTATATGTGATATCACATATCACCAAATATCACATTGATGTATATACTATACATCAATAAAGCTGAAGAAAAAAATAAAACATGGATAAAATATGCCTGGTAATTTGATAATTTGATGCTGAAGTCCTTCCCTATGTTAACATTTCTTGTGCAAATGGATCTGCAAATAGGGTGTGAACTTTTGGAATTAAAGGAACAGTTTGTAGTGTGTGTGTGTGTGTGTGTGTCCGTGTCTGTGTGTGTGGTGTAATACAAGTGTCTCTTGGATAACTAGGGTGTTGAAATTATGTATTCCTCCTTTTCTTATATAATCTTAAAGGGAGATTTTACCAAGTAAAACCATTAACCACTTAATAGTCAAAGTTAGACTATCCAACAGGCCTAGCTAACTGAAACTCACCAAGAAAGGTGTGTAGAATGCTGAAATTATTATAGTGAAATAGGAGGTAGCACTGCCTTAATAATAGTAAACCTTTTTAATGACTTGTTTTAAGATACAGTGGATACTTTTTAAAAATTAATAAATAAGATGTGTTTTGGAGTCAGACATACCTGGATTTGACAAATACCACACTCTTTTTACCCCAGATATACGACCTTGGACATCCTCCTGAAGCCATAGTTTTCTCATTTGTCAAATGGAAATAAAAGCAGTTATCTACTTCATGGAATTTTTGTGAGCATTTGGGTATATATTAAAATACTCAATAACTCTTGGTGCTACAGTTTGGTTTGTTTCACCCCTCCAGATCTCATGTTGAAATTTGATCCACAGTGTTGGAGGTGAGACTTAATGGAACCAGTGTTGGAGGTGACTTAATGGAAGGTGTTGGCATCACACAGCAGAACCCCGATGAATGACTTGGTGCCATCCTCAAGGTAATGAGTGAATTCCAACTTTTCTAGTTCCTGAGAGAGATGGTAGATAAAAGGAGCATCACACCTTCCCACTCTCTCTTGCCTCACCTCTTGCCACATGATCTCTGCACACACTGCCCCCTTTCACCTTCCACCATGAGTGGAAGCAGCCTGAAGTCCTCACCAGAAACAGATTAGTGCCATGCTTCTTGTACAGCCTTATGAACCGATTTTCTTTCTAAATTATCCAGTCTCAGATATTCCTTTATGATAAAACTAAATGGACTATGACACTATTATTACTTTGTAGTTGTTTTTATTTTATAAGGTAGACATTTAGAGGATGAGTTCTTTTGAATAGCCACTGCTATTTAAAATCCCAATTTGAGTTATTTGCCTGAGGAGCTACCCCAAATACAGTACATGGCCCCTTTAAGAATTTGATTCTTATTTCTTGGTAACTTTCATTAAGTGTTTGAGTTTTAAAATCCATATTTTGTTAGTCCCATGTGCTGAAGAGTTGGTTAATCACATTCTGATCTTCGTGTTTGCTAACATTCTCTCTAAAGCCATAGCAGAACGTGGTTTATTTTCTGGGAGCAGATTTATTAGGGCTATGAAGAGCATGTATTGATGCTTGGTAGCATGAATATCTCTTTATTAGAATAATTACTAGAGAGCTAGGAATTGGGAATATTGATTGCATTTATTTAGTCTTTTGATATGGATAAAAATATTAAAAGCCATCAAACACTAGCATTGTCCTTTGACAGCATCATTTAATTCTAGCTCCAGGGAAAATTGTGACATAAACAAAAGCAGCATGACTTATCTATCTTAATTAGAATACTTTGTACAGTAGGAGATATGCCCACCTTCCTTCACTATAAAGGCACTAGCCAGAGAAATGAAAGAGAGCATGTGCATTATACATTAACAGAAAGTAATGTAGCTTAAAGCAAAAGGTATCCACACAGGATGCTTGGCCAAAAGAAGCTTGTAAAACAGACTTTTTAATATGGGAAATGTTCTTGTTACTTCTTCAATAGTGCTGTTTTATGATACATGTTTGTAGATTAGCATTATTCTTTTTTATCATTTCTTTATTTTTATTTTTTATTTATTTTTATTCATTTATTTTATTATACTTTAAGTTCTAGGATACATGTGCACAACGTACAGGTTTGTTACATGTGTACACATGTGCCATGTTGGTGTGCTGCACTCGTTAATTCGTCATTTACATTAGGTATATCACCTAATGCTATCCCTCTCCCCTCCCCCCACCCCATGACAGGCCCCGGTGTGTGATGTTCCCCACTCTGTGTCCAAGTGTTATCATTGATTAGCATTATTCTTTAAGGAGTCTGGACCTGTGCTGTCCACTAGCCATGTGTGTCTATTTAAATTTAAGTTAATTAAAATTAAATATAATTTAAAAATTAGTTCTTCAGTTGCACTGACCACATTTCAAGCAGTCACTAGTCACACGTGGCTTAGTGGCTAGGATGCTGGATGGCACAGATATAGAGCCTTTCAATTATAACAGAAAGATCTATTGGACTGCACTGGGACAATTTGTATATCCCACTCCACATTCTAATTATTGGTCTCAGCCTTCAAAAAGCCATGTTGAAATTAGTAACGAAAATAAAATAAAATGAATATTTCTGTATATTTTCAGCATTTTCTTATGCATAATTTCAAGTCAATGAAACAGTTCTTTCAACAACCTTCTACATATAGGGTCATCTTATTCTTAAGTATGTGTAACATACAGTAGTGATTTGTCTCCATCTGATTTCTAAAGTTACATTCATACCATGAAGGTAGTAATAAGACTTGTAGAATAATTTTTAATTAAAACTAAGTTATTCATGAGCTAATTTCAAAATGGTACAAAAAACAAGTAAGTTAATTTTTCTCCTACCGCTGTTCCTTAAACCCATTGTGTCAGCTCTCTCTTCCATTTCCTTAGATAATATCTCAGAAAGAACCATTAATATACAGTTACTTCTGGGCACTAATGAATAATCCTTATTTTCAGATATTAAAGGTCTGCTGCAATATAATTCAAAACCTCAAGTTCTCATTCAATTCATGCCTTCTCCCTTCCTCAGGGCAGTACCACTCTCCATACCTTACATAGGAATTAACCAGCTTGGAATTCAAAAAAAGGGGAAACTGATGTTTATTTTCTTCCATACTTCACCTGTTTACTCTCCACTAACTGCTATTTCTAGCTCCTTCTGGGCAGGAACAAGGACAAAGTCAAAGTAGAATTAAAGGAAAAGAGGAAACATCATTGCTGGGGCCACAATTTTCTTTCATTGAGGCCCTAATGGCAGATCCTGCCTTCAGGCTTTTGTTCTCTAAAGGTTACTTCGTAGTTCTTTGGCCATGCCATACTGGTCTTCTGACAGAGACCATTCCCTTTTCTTTTCTGGTAATGAGTCCTTTTCAGTCCTTGCTCTGGTGGTACACTCTGCACAGCCTCTTTCTGTGAGATTGCTTCACCTTCCACAGGTAATCCTTTTAGGTATGATCTTTTAGAAAATGTTAAAGCCAGTTATATTCCTTGCTTCCCACTTTGGTCCAAACTCAGAAAGTATAAGTGGCTGTGACTACAGCTTTGTCATTTTGCTCTGTTATCAGTCAGCCTCAGCTAACCTTTAACCTCTAGATTTAGCCAGGCTTTGTTTCAAGACCACTTTCATCTCACTCCACTTTGTGGAATTATATGCCAAAAAACATACTTTGTGTTTCAGTTCTGGGTATGATTTAGCCCCTTTTAGAAAAAGTAGCACCTGGCCGGGTGCGGTGTCTCATGCTTGTAATCCCACCGCTATGAGAGGCCGAGGTGGGGGGGATCACCTGAGGTCAGGAGTTCAAGACCAGCCTGGCCAACATGGTGAAACCCCATCTCTATTAAAAATACAAAAATTAGCTGGGTGTGGTAGAGCATGCCTGTAATCCCAGCTACTTGGGAGGCTGAGGCAGGAGAATTGCTTGAACCTAGGAGGTGGAGGTTGCAGTGAGCCGAGATCATGCCACTGCACTCCAGCCTGAGCAACAGAAAAAGACTTCTCAAAAAAAAAAAGAAAGAAAGAAAAAGAAAAATTAGCACCTATAATCCGTATCTCTAGCTTTGTCACTTCAGCTGAGATGAGGAAGAGTTCTATCACATTTTAAACATCAAATAATGTCTGTCTTAGGGAAGTCTGCACATACATTCATTCAAGTAGTATTCATTGAAATTCAACTGTTAACCAGATACTAATCAGAGCCTAGGTATACAGTGGTGAGAAAAAGTAGATATGTACATTGCTCTCATAAGATAGCAATTATTTTTCACTGGTAGCTAAAACAGTATGGTCTTTGGAGCCAAACATATAAGCCCATCAAATAAGCCTCCTCCCCTACCCCATTCTTATTGTGAGAGGTTGGATTTCATCTGTGTAATGGAGGTGAACTCTCTTTATTTCCATGACCATCCACATCCTATTGAAATATTTAAAATACCTAAAGTACCCAGCACATTTGAGGAGCATAATAACATGTATCATCATTACAATTGTAAACTCTAAATTTGCAAACTTTCAGGTTGTGCTGATTTCTTATATTCTCTCTTATCTACATTTTCACTAAATAGTTCAGTCAACACAATGACCTTAAATTTTTTTATGTTAGTTTTTCAAAGTTTTCTGTTACATTTCTGATTTCTAAATGTAAATCTCAATCCAAAAATTTTACTCTGAGTTGCAGCTTCATATGTCAAATCTCACACAACATGACTTCTTGACTCTCTCACAGGTGTTTCACATAATATTTTCAAAACAAATATCTTAAAACACTGCCTCCCTATTCTGTTCTTTTCCCAAACTTCTGCATCTCAACACTGTTGTGGAAGTCAGGGACTCGAAACGGAGGGACTGGCTGAGGTCGCGGCAGAAGAAAATAAATTGTGAAGATTTCATGGACATTTATTAGTTCCCCAGATTAATACTTTTATAATTTCTTATGCCTGTCTTTACTTCAATCTCTGAACATAAATTGTGAAGATTTCATGGACATTTATCACTTCCCCAATCAATACTCTTATAATTTCCTATGCCTGTCTTTAATCTCTTAATCCCGTCATCCTTGTAAACTGAGGATATGTCACCTCAGACCCTGTGATGATTGCGTTATGTGTACAAATTGTTTGTAAAACATGTGTGTTTGAATAATATGAAATCTGGGCACCCCGAAAAAGAACAGGGTAACAGCAATTTTCAGGGAACAAGGGAAGATAACCTTAAGGTCTGACTGCCTGTGGGGTCAGGCAGAATAGAGTCTTATTTTTCTTTTTGCAGAAAGCAAATAGGAGAAATATCGCTGAATTCTTTTCTCAGCAAGGAATAACCCTGGGGAAGGACTACATTCCCAGGGGTAGGCCTATTGACGACTGCTCTGGGAGTGTCGGTCTTATGTAGTTGAAGATAACGGATGAAATATGCCCTGGTCTCCTGCTGTGCCCTCAGACTTATCAGGATTGGGAAATTCCAGCCTGGTGAATTCTAGTCAGACCAGTTGTTTGCTCTCAAACCCTGTTTCCTGTTAAGATGTTTATCAAGACAATACATGCCCAGTGGGATATGGAACCTCATCAGTAATTCTAATTTCACCCTGGCCTTGTGATCTTGCTCTGCCCTTCTGCCCTTGTGATCTTTTATTGCCCTTTGGAGCATGTGATCTTTGTGACTTACTCCCTGTTCATACTCCCCTCCCCTTTTGAAATCCCTAACAAAAACTTGTTGGTTTTGCGGCTCAGGTGGGCATCACAGAACCTGCCGATATGTGATGTCACCCCCAGAGGCCTAGCTGTAAAATTTCTCTCTTTGTATGCTTTGTCTTTATTTATCAGACTGGCTGACACTTAGGGAAAATAGAAAAGAACCTACGTTGAAATAATTGGGGGCTGGTTCCCCCGATACAACACTAGTCCCACCATACATCTTGTTGTTTAAGCCAGCTCTCTTCTTTAATTCCTCCCTTTTCCGTGTCATTCCCACACCTAGTACTCAACCCATCTCAAGTCATTCATTTCTTCCTCTAATATTATCTTGATTTTTCGCAGCATCTCCTGTGACAACATATTAACCCAAACTATTACCATCTACCACCTGGTTTATGCAGTAACTGCTTTATTGATCTTAATCATTACCCTGTCAAATCCATGGTACACAGATTGTCCAGTGTGACTTTTTGTCCCTGTTCCTGCCCTTGAAGAAGCCTGCTTCAAACTCTTCAAGGCTTCCAATTATACTTCTAATAAAATAAAAAATCTTATCATGGTTTTATCTTGACCTACAAATTCCTGAATACTTTCTGATTCCTGACTCTTGCCTACTTCTTAAGACTCATCTATTTTTGTTGTCTCTATACTCTAGCCATGCTGATTTATTTTAATTATTACAGCTCATCAAATTGTTTCCCATGTTGAAGATTTTGAGCGTTCTTTTCCATCTAATTGGAACATATTATTCCTCCACTCTGTGTCTGGCTTATTATTATTATTTCAATCCATTAGATCTCAGTTTAAACATTGTTTTCATCATCTTCTTCCTTGATGACTTAACCATTTCATTATCTATTCCTTCACTCTGTTCATTTACTTCAGAATGTTAAAAATTATTTATAATTATATTTTTATTATCTGCTTCATTAATCTGTGAGTTTCATTTCAACATGATATCCTGTTGATCTCTTCTACTAGTCTGTAAGTTACATGAAACAGAGACCATATTTGGTTTGCTTCTCTCTTTATACTATCTAGGACAATATAGATGCCCAATAAATATTCACTGTATAAATGAAATCTGGGGTAACCAATCACTTTGTTTTCAGCTATTAATGTATAAAAATCCTTGCTTATTAAAAATAAAGTTTTTACTGAATCTTTGCCAAGCTTAATGCTTCTTTCTTTTCTTTTTTATTTCACTTTTTGAAATGGAGTTTCACTCTTGTCACCCAGGCTGGAGGGCAATGGTGCAATTTCAGCTCACTGCAACCTCTGCCTCCCAGGTTCAAGCGACTCTCCAGCCTCAGTCTGCTGAGTAGTTGGGAATACAGGCACCTGCCACCACACCTGGCTAATTTTTTGTATTTTTAGGAGATGAGGTTTCACCATGTTGGCCATGCTGATCTTGAACTCCTGACCTCAAGTCATCCACCTGCCTCGGCCTCCCAAAGTGCTGGGATTACAGGCATGAGCCACTGCACCCAGCCACCAAGCTTAATTTTTTTAAACATTAGGAAAACAAGAGGATTTTGGAGTTCAAATGTTCATAAATACTGACTTAGTTTAATCGTATCTATAGGAAATACCCAGATTTAGAGACAGACTGACAAAGAAGAGATAATCATTCACACATTAGCAGAATCTTGCTTATGATGAAATGGCAAGGCTTGGAAGAAAATACGATGGTGATGACTAAGCTGTTTAGTAAATGTTTGAGCATAGGGAACTGGTTCTACATGGTGTTTTTCTAGTTCAAAAGCAACTTCAGTCTTAAGCAAAACAAACAAACCAAAACAAAATTTTGTATATATTTTTCTAATCATATCCTGTATCATTCCTGTATCATTGGATTCTTTGCATGATAAAACCTAAAATAGCAGATGGGGGAAACTTTGGCCAACAGGCACTTGATGAGAAAGCAATTAGGGAAATTTTAAAAACAAACTAAACAAAAAAACCAAAAATCTGGGGATTGAGAAGTAGATGAAAATGTGGCAAGTGTAATAGGTGGAGTTAATTAAGTGTCTGTGAGGACACAGGGGAGATGCGGTAACTCAGTGACCACTTTACAGTTAAAGAAAAACCATATGGAAGAGTTTACCAGTAATTACTTACAAGCTAAGAGAAAGGTATTTGCATGAGATTATAGGCCAGGCACGGTGACTCACACCTGTAATCCCAGCACTTTGGGAGGCGGAGGTGGGCGGATCACGAGGTCAGGAGATCGAGACCATCCTGGCTAACACGGTGAAACCCCATCTCTACTAAAAATAAAAAATTAGCTGGGTGTGGTGGCAGGTACCTGTAGTCCCAGCTACTTGGGAGGCTGAGGCAGGAGAATGGTGTGAACTTGGGAGGCAGAGCTTTCAGTGAGCTGAGATCATACCACTGAACTCCAGCCTGGGTGACAGAGCAAGACTCTGTCTCTAAAAAAAAAAAAAAAACAGTGATTATATAGAAGAAGCAGGGTAAGAAGTGGTATAGAGACATGTTCCTAAAAAAAAAAAAAAGTAATAGAGTGGAGAGAGGATATCTAAAAACAAATGCATGTCAAATGAAGACATACAGGTGAGAAGTTGGAACTATATACTATTACGTTTTAATGTTTCTGTAATACATTTTGACTAGACATATAGATTTTTATTTTCTGGGATATAAACCAGAAGTCAATATAGTCGGAGGTCAATAAAACATTTTAAAACAGAATGATAGATAGCTGGATGATAAAATGAATAGCAATAGTTACACCAGAGATGGCAAACATGGGGCACAAGGACTATTGTTACTTCCCTTTCCAGTTCCCACACAAATATAACTGATTGTCCATGCATGTGTTTCTGCAAGGCTAGGCATTAAATTCCATTTTAAAAACCTCAACATAGTGTTTCAAGCACCCCCACTAACGTGTGGGAGATCAAGCATCCCCCGCTAACATATAGGAGATCAAGCTCCCCTACTAACGTATGGGAGACCAAGCAGCCCCCACTAACGTGTGGGAGACCAAGCTCCCCTACTAACGTGTGGGAGATCTAATTTCAGTTTCTTCCACTAGCAACTGGGAAAGCAGAGTAGAGGCTGGCCCTGGCCCTTCAAAGGCAGCACTGTTTGCATACTTTGAAATTATGGTGCTTGTGTGTTGTTACTCAATATTTTAACTAAAACTAGCAGAAAGAGATTACAAAACTTCTTGAGGTGAAAATTTCAACTAACTTTGTGTAAAATCATTGGCTATATTTTCCCACATTTATAATTTTGTGAACTACTTCAAACTCTGTAAAACAAAAATTATGAGAGGTCACTGTTTCGGATTGAGCTCCTGTACTAGGCCCAACAGACCAGACCAAACCAAATGGAGCCACTTATGCTAAATGCCATATTATCACACTGAAACTTTAAGGAAGCAGATCCCAAAACAGACCACTTTTTCCTGAAAACAGAAGACTCCAGTCTACCTGAATCAACATAATAAACCCCCTTTGCTTTAACCCTGACAAAACTGTAACCTGATGTTTACCAATTATCTTTAAAAAATTATTTCATTTATTTGCTTCCACCTTTCAAAACTCACTGTTCTGCAACTGCTCAGTGGGAAGTCTCATTCAATTAGATCTATAACTAAATGTGTTGTAACTTTATCTTTTAACACCTGCATGAAACATTTAACTTTCAGATTTTTTTTTTTTTTTTTTTTTTGAGACAGAGTCTCGCTCTGCCGCCCAGGCTGGAGTGCAGTGGCCGGCTCTCAGCTCACTGCAAGCTTCGCCTCCTGGGTTTATGCCATTCTCCTGCCTCAGCCTCCCGAGTAGCTGGGACTACAGGCGCCCACCATGTCGTCCGGCTAGTTCTTTGTATTTTTTAGTAGAGACGGGGTTTCACTGTGTTAGCCACGATGGTCTTGATCTCCTGACCTCGTGATCCGCCCGTCTCGGCCTCCCAAAGTGCTGGGATTACAGGCTTGAGCCACTGCGCCCGGCCTAACTTTTAGATATTTTTTATTTTTATTTTTATTTATTTTACTTTTTGAGACAGAGTCTTGCTCTGTTACCCAGGCGGGAGTGCAGTGGCATGATCTTGGCTAACTGTAACCTCTGCCTCCTAGGTTCAAGTGATTTTCCTGCCTCAGCCTCCTAAGTAGCTGGGACTACAGGTGCGTGTCACCACGCCTGGCTAATTTTTTGTATTTTTACTAGAGATGGGATTTCACCATGTTGGCCAGGCTACTCTTGAACTCCTGACCTCAAGTGATCCACATGCCTTGGTCTCCCAAAGTGCTGGGATGACAAGTGTGAGCCACTGTGCCTGGCCTGTTACTGTTTTTCAATGGGATGAAATGTTATGTATATGAAACATGAAGGGACTTAAGTATACACTTACAAGTAATTATTTCCATATACCTTTATCTTTTTGTGACATATAATAGTAATAGAAACACATTTGTTTGTTCAAGGTAATTTGAGTGACTTTTAACAAGTAGAGGATACATTGTTTGTCATTTACTTCACTTTATTTACTTGGTACTGAGAGATATACCACAATTTGGCAAGTTCTGTAACGTAACATTAATAATGATCCAATGAGTGCGATGAGATGGAAGCATCTCAATCACCAGTCCTAGTCTCAAAGCAAGCTCTGAAACCTTTTGTTTGAAAGATTGGAAATAAATACGCTTTCCTTATTCCAGATATCAACAAACAACAAACAAAAGCCAAATCTTTTCTAAAATCCTCTTAAATGTCTCAGATCAGGACAGTCAGCTGAGCCTATTGTTGCTTAGAGATTTAGAGGTTTCAGGGGAGAGTCCAAGAGAAGGAACACTGTCTGCTTTTAACAGTTCTGACTTGAAAAAAGATTTTTTTTCTTTTCTCAGTCACCTCACAAGCAAGAGAGATCTGTCTAGGGATGAGAAAAAGGGGTGTCAGACAAAGCTATCCATCAGAATGTGACTTAAGGGAAAAGACAATTCATACTGAGAAAAATAAAATAATTGAAGTCCTTAGCATGAAAACTGGGAACAGACATTCTATAGGCTAACGGGGATAACAGGACTCAATGGGGAGTATCTGCAAGCGCAAACGTGCTTCACATTTCTTTCTCAGGGAATATACTGCTTGATTTGTTTGTTTGCTTATTTTTAAATTTATTTTGTGACAGCTTGGTGGTTACCATTTCAGTCTGTTCTTTCCTATTTTATTGTACATTGAGTGCTACTGCCCAAGAAAGTGGAAGGCATGTTCATGGCCTCTAGCAGGACCAAGGGCCTTTGTGGCAAGATACTCTGAGGCTCCCAGACCTTTCTGGCCAGGTGTGGGGCAGGGTTGGGAGGCACTCACAGGCAGTGTTTCCTCTGCCCTGTTAGAAGACACTGGTTCCTATCCAAGCTGAACCTTACACTTTAGTAAGTACAACTCTAATTTCTTGTTCCCTGTATTGCTTTGTATCTTAGGGAAATGAATAGTAGACTTGGAGACTCCTGGCGTCCAACCCCCTTTAGCTCTCTAAATAGTGTTAATGAACTGGAACTAACCATGAAGTCAAAAGCAAACCTGACTGGGCTCTTCAAACTTGAACCTGCTTTGCTTGCTTTTAGCTGTTTTCTCAAAAAAGACTCTTCTGCCTCAGTCTAGATAATATAGCTGATGTATGGATCATAATGGCAACAGCTACCTAAGTTGTTTTTCAGAAATTTAGAGTCAACTCTTCTCCAGTTCAAACTGGGTGAGACTGCCAACCCTTCAAATGAGCCTGTGTGAATGTCCAATGGGTGCCCTTTTGACATCAACCTGACAGCTCCACCCTCGTATCATTCTAATGCTGCAAATTTTCAAATATGCATCCTATGAAAAGCCATGAAGCTTAACTACATTTGTGCAGAACATGGATTACCTCACTTTATCTTACCACCAATCACCTTTTTCCATGCCTCCAATCACTCTGCTTCTCTAACCCATAAATATCTTTAAACCCCATCGTCAGGGAGGCAGAGTTGAGACTTGTTCTCCCATCTCCTTGCTTTGCTGCCCCATGAACAAACCCTTTGCTGCAAAACTCGTCATCTCAGTGATTGGCACACTATGTAGTGGGGGCTTGATTCGATAACAACCATTTTTTTTTTCAGAGGGTTAAAGGGCAAAGAAGGGAGTCAAATGAGATGATATAAATACTGGTAGATAAAGACATCATTGAGGAAATTACAGCCAAATTAAAATTCCCTATTATTATTTCCCAGTTATGTGTCTTGTCTCACAGCAGTTATCATTTTTCCATTCCCATTCCCATCTTTTTTTAATGCAATGAAGTGTTCTAATGAATATCCTGAAATGATAATATTAATTATGGTTTCAGAATATTCTTTATGTGTCCTAGTGGCAAATGATAAAAGCTGAATAAATATTTAATGATTTCCAATCAATTCCTGTGCTTGGGGCTCACCTAGCTGTAAACTTTTCTGAACTTAACATGTTTTCAAAGTAAGTAGAAAATTAGTTTGACTCTTTCCTTTAGCTTCTGACACCGTCTCATTGTGTTTTTATTATTTCTTATTCTAATGCCAAGTTTCTATATCCATCAAATTGGAGCCTCTATTTTAATATTTTTTTGCTAGTTCTATATAAAAACTACTGAAAAATTATATGTAAGCTTAAGTATTTAAAAAGAAAAACATATTTTAGAGTAAGTAAAGAAACACTAAACATACAAATATATGTGTTTCCTTTTAACATACAAAAAAAATCTATTTGAGTGTTATCACTGTGTTTTCAAAGAAAATTCTCACATACATTGGGAATCCAGATTTGCTCCCAGCATAATAAGCATGACCTCTGTTGAAATTTCTGCTGGTTTCAAATGAGACAATTTTGAATATGCCGGCAGCTTCTGATAGCATTAATTTATGAAAATGTCACTCTCTGACCTTGGCAAATTGCAGTTCAGTTTTTCAATGAACATCTAATTCTTAGAACTTCAAATTCCATGTTATCACTAGAGACCCATCAACTTGCTTTTTTGTCCTGTGTTCTGGATCTGACATAGAACTGTTTGTGTCAGATTCGGAGAAAACACATGACAAAGAAGCCAAGTCTTTTTTCAACTAAATAAAGATTTTCCTCAAATTCATAAACACCCAAATATGCTATATTCTACTCAATTCCTCTTTTGAACATCATGGTTTGCTGAAGAAAATTAGTAAACACAGTTGAAATCCCCAGGTTTTCTCTATGCCAATTAAAATAAACTCATCTTTGTCTTTAACAGAAACTCATGATCTCTTTCCTCAAGATGTTTACAGTAAATAGATTTGACATTTCAAATCTGGCTATAATGTAGGTAGTAAACATAGCACTGAGTATGACTTTGAATAGGGTTAATCTTTCACTTGTGACATTGGTATATGTGCTTCATTTCAACTCTGGTTCCAGGCATTAATGCTAATTGGTCTTCCTACCTGAATATCTGGAGGCGCTACACAAACTGGATGAAGTGGGTACTTATAAACAAGATTGTACAGAGATCATTAAGTTAGTATTTATATTTTACTGTAGCCTGAGCTAAATTCTTTCCTTATGTTTATATGCACAGTAGTCACAGGTCTTATTTTATATTCCAAGCTAATTAATGCTTTTATAATATAGCAGATAGTAATACATATTATACAGTATAGTATAACCACATAAGAAATTCATTTTATATAAAAGCTCAGAATATATACAAAAATGCATACAGGTACAAGTACATACATTGAAGCAAAGTTTTCACAAAATAATACTTAACCTATTACATATGATATATTTTGTTTTTTATGTTCTATTTAATCAGGAAAATGTTTTAAGTCATAATTCATGAACACATTGCAACCCACAGTTTCGAAAACACTATAGCACATATATAAGAAGTTATACTATGTCATATAACTAATTGCAAACATGGTTTTGAAATAAAAAATATAAAACATTTTAATAGAAAATGTTATTGTTAAAAATTAAATTTCTTTTGCAGCCTACTGTGGTTTCCTTTGAATAGAAATAATTTAAATGTAATAATGCTCATTTTAACTGAATTTGTTTTTCTTTTGATTAGCTATTTTATTTGAGAATTTTAAAGATACCCAAAATAAGGGGGTTTAAAAATCTCTTAGATTATTTCCACAAGGGCAGGGTAAAGTGGTAAAATGAAAATACGAGAAATAAAGAAAAGAGCCATCATCAATTTCAAGAAATCTTCAGCAAACTATTTGTAAGTTGCTGTTTGTTTGTTTTTTATGTTGCCTATGTTAAAACATTATAACTTGATTTGAGGTATATGGAAAAGTTCCTACACAAATATCCATAGAAGTGATAGCAACAGGAAAGTTGTATATGGAAAGACCTCAAACAATTATTTTGTAGAAGGGGAAACTGAGTCTTAAAGAAGACTGTACAATTGAATCTAAAGCCTAAAGCTGGTTAGCAGAGAAATGAGCCTGAAATCGGTGTTTCCTGACACATAGTATGATATATCTCTACTACATCAACATTTCCCAGTCTTGCCTGATTTTTAGAATTATTTAGGACACCTTTTTAGAAATAAAAATTTCCAAACACTGCTCCTGGAGATTGTGATTCAGTAAATCTGGAATTAGACCCGAGAGTGTGCATTTTTAACAAGCATCCTAGAGGACTTTTATACCAAGCAGTTTTAGGAATCACTGCTTCTGATTATTTTAATGACTGGATTATTTGTTTCCACTACAATATGGAGTATTCATTGCTGTTGGCAAAAATGACAGTTTCAGGTGAAGTATAACACATTTCTTACTATCTCATGTATATGTGAAAAAAAACAAAAATTTTCAATGTTTTAAATAAACAATTTTTTTTTTTTGCCCATTTAGAAATTAGTAAAGCTGTTCAATCACAGAGTGCAGTTTTGCTTTCTGTTATACCTAACCTAACTCAAAGACCCAGAGGACAACCCACTTAACATCTGTCTTTAACATGCCTTGACTTATGCATTTTTGATAACTTTCACAATGTCTCCACTTTAGATGTGGATCCTCAAGGTCACATCCTGAACTTGGCCATCATCTGGAGCTGCTATGCATCTGAAAACCTAAATTCTGCTCTTCCAATCTCTGACAACTAACTTCTGTTTTTCCAGATGCCATCTACTTTATTCGTATATTTTATTCACTGAGAACCACAAATTCCCTCCCATTTTCAAAATGTTCTGCCTGACCTTCCTTGTACTGTATATACTCGAGACACACTAGCCTCCTTTCAGATTCTCGAACACGACAAACTCTGTTTTATATGCAGAGCATTCTTCTGCTAGCTTTCATATGATTTCTTCCTAACATTTCAAGTCCTAACATCAGTTTTAACACTGGAAACATTTTTCATGACTACCTACCTACCTGTAGTAGTTGACCACTAACTCAACTAGCTATCTTCTTGGCATCCTAATGATGTCCCTCATTTAATAAGCTGTGTATATTTTATATACATATTTGTTTATTTTGGCTACACAAGATTATAAGTTCTATAAGAGCAAGGACAATGCTTTGTTTATTATTGTATTTCTGGCACTTAGCATCATGTCTGGCTTTTAGTAGTCAGTCAATATGTTCAATACGGCCATACATTTCTCACACTAAACTGTTACTTTTCCTTCACTTTTTGTTTCAATGAGAGGAACAACTGAGTACCTAAGTAATCAAAACAGAAACATGGATTAATATGCTAATGAATGAGCCTACAAGATCTGTCAATACATTCTTCTGATATGTCTTCAATTGTCCTTTCTTCCTTCTATCCTTCCATCTCCTTTCTTCAAATATTTATAAACTTCCTATGTATCAGGCACAATTCTAGGTTCTTAGGACTTAGAAATGAATAAAAGAGCTAGAAACTCTTGCCTTCAAGGAGTTGACATTCTATGTTTCCTATTATTTAAAGCTTTATTTATTTCTCTCCAGAATTACTCTGGCAGTCCTTCACTTCTAAGGCCTTCACTGATCTTCCCACCTTTAGTTTCATACTTCTCAAGTTCAATCTCCACATTAGTCTCCTAAATATGACAGTATACTTCCTCTTGGTTTGAGTGATTTTTCTTTCCTTCAGAGTAAATACAGATGTATTTGCATTGTTTTGTAAGGTGTTTTGTTGTGTGATGCCCGCATGCTTTCCAGACCTCTCATTGTTCACAGGCTCTCATTACGTATTTCACCATCACAAGTAACCCCCAGGGGACAACAGTCCCTCTCCCAGGTCTACATTTGTTGCATCTGCCTCGTGTATGCTTCTTATCACCTTTCTCTGGCGCACTCCTATCTGTGAATCACAACTCAGCTCATGTTTTATATCCTCTAAGATAAATGCCTCCACTCCTCCTAGTTAGGTCCCGTTTTATTTACTTTTAGCACAGAACATCTATCTCTCTCATAACACTGATCGAATAGCACTATCATTGTCACTTTATTTCTTTAAGTAGATTATAAACTCCTTAAGATCAGAAACTTGTTTTCTCTTATCTCCCAATAAATTGAACACAAATGAAGTTTTACTTTCATATTTGGGTATTTTAAAAAATATGAGTTGTATTCTTGGGTTTATAATACTAGATCTCAAAATAGTAATATCTTTATATAGTCATGAGTCATGGTGATGATAATGGCTCTGGCAGGGAGATAGTCTTGTTTTTTTTTTTTTGTTTTTTAAGATGGAGTCTTGCTCTGTCGCCCTGCCTAGAGTGCAGTGGCGTGATGTCTGCTCACCACAACCTCCGCCTCCTGGGTTCAAGTGATTCTCCTGCCTCAGCCTCCTGAGTAGTTGGGACTACAGGTGCACACCACCATGCCCAGCTAATTTTTATATTTTTAGTAGAGATGGGGTTCCCTTTCTTGGCCAGGCTGGTCTCAAACTCCTGACCTTGTGATCTACCCACCTCAGCCTCCAAAAGTGCTGAGATTATAGGCTTGAGCCACCATGCCCGGCCTAGTCTTGCTTTTTAAAAAAAATATATATTTGCTTTGAAGGCAAATTTGGTGCCTCAAAAGTGTTCTCAGCCAGTAAAAAGCAAAACAAAACAAAACAAAAAACAAATTAACTTGATCAGTTTTATTGAGTATAGCTTAAGGAGTCTTAAGAACTCAGTGTTCATTTATGCTGTCTACCTAAATTTAGGCTAGCCACTACTCCTGAAATTAGAATCCTTGTCAAAGCTGGACTTTTTGGGAGATGGATTAGGGATAGGATTTTTCAGAACTGGCTTTTGTGAGACAAAGCGAACTTGATGCTTCAGAAGAGGTGGCCTTGGGAAGCACATTGGGTTAAAGGACAGGACGTATTCAAGAATTAGACTGGTGGGTAAAGGATCTGGAACTAAGGCAGAAGGGCCCATAGAAGGCAGATTATAGATTTCCTAGACAAAAGTATGGGCAATGCTAGTATTTTAAATGGGAGCTGTTAAGGATGTTAAATGGCCTGTTTAGTCACTTTTTATCCAAATAGATGCAAAACTTTGGAAAAGGAAGATAGAATCTTATAGTTACATTACATGAAGAATGGTTAATGATTGGATATTTTAAACAAGTAGTTACAATCTAACCTGTAAAAACAGGTATCAGGTTTAGTTTAGTGGCTCCAGAGGGCAAATATAGGATTAACATAAGAAATCGCAGAGACATACTAGCTAAAATTAAATAACTTTTTAATGACTCAGAATGTCCAACAATGGAATGGTAGAATGCATTGCCTTGTAAGTAAATGAAAATGGTAAGTTATAAGTTGGTCATTGCATCCATCTGGGGGTTGTAGTGAGATTTCTTCTCTGAGCTAAATTGTTTTGAGTTGGATGACTGTTCATATTCTCCATGTAATTGAATTCCACAATTTACATTCCCCCTCCCACTTTGGAACTTCATTTTTGACACAAAGTTTCCTGATCTCCAAGTATAATATAGAGGACTATCTACTAATAATAAACAGGATCCCCAGCTCCTGACGGTTGACAACTGCAAGGAAGATGGGGTCTCTCAGAAACTACTTATAAGAACAAGCCAACATCTGCTCTGTTTGAAACAAGAATGTCAAACAATGAGAAATGCAGAGGGAAAGAGACAGATGATCATGAATCCTCTGTTCATCAACTAGGCAATGCTAACCTTAGAATGTCTCAGCACGTTTAACCTCTGTAGTTTATTTTTAAATACTATATTTATTTTAGTTGCAATTGCATTAGATATTCAAATCATTTTCACCTATCCCAAACATATTGTACAGTGACTCATCAGACATCTGTAGCAAGTAAATATACACAGTGTATTTTTAGAGTAGCAAATATCTGTCTATGCATTTATAGTACAAGCAAAATTAAACCTGATCTGAGAAAAGTGAATTATTCAGCTCTGACCACTATTGCGCCATTTTCACCTTTAGAACTTACATTTCCATGCTGCAATTTTTAGATCACCTCCAACCTATAAATGCCAGACTTAAATGAAAAATTGTTCTTTTTTTTTCCTATGGACTATTTGCTAGAAGAGTCCTTCTTCAGTGAATGTTGAATGCTGTTAATTCCTATTTATGGCTTTAATAGCTTTGCATTAATGAAAAAATCAGATACCCTTTATATACCCACCTCAGGGCTTCATCTAGGAGATGTTCTATTGATGTGAAAAAGAGGCAAATTGATTTCTGCTGAAAATGAGAATGTAGTAAAGAGGCTCCAACTGCATGTGGATAATGAAATGGCTTGCTTTATCACAAATATTTGTTGCATATGTTTTGTACTTATTTCATCTAATGGCTGCCCCCTGCTCTTTATATAGCTAAATTTGATGTCTAAACTGTTACATGTGTTGACAGAAAAAGGAAATAAAGAAGATCTCATAATATTTCAGTAATAAGAGAGTTAAATGTAGATATATTATTTCTGCATTTTGATTTGTGCTGTTCAAGGTTATTTGAATAACTGAGAAGTTTTCTTTTCAGATGTATTAGACTCCCTGGGACATCTGATCAGGGTCTTAATCATTGCATCTGTAAAAATGAGGTAAGATGTGGGAAACTAAAACTTTTTACCAAAGAAGCATAGCTTTTTTTTCCCTCTTCTTTTTAAAGTATCAGGAATTTCCAAGCTATCAACATTTGCTGAATCTGCCTATGCATAGTTTTCAAAAATAGTCTATGTTTAATTTATTTCCAAAATACTTTCCATTTCAGCAGGTTTCTATGAAGTGAAACATTTACTATAAATGGATAAATTTTGTCAGGGAGCTGCTTCAACAGTGTCCTAAATGAATAGTCAGAGTAAAAGCATAGCACAGATATAGTCAAAAAGAAGTAACTCTTTTTTTAGAAAAAAAAAGTGCTAAAATTTAAAGCACAGCTTTATTCTGCAAGTTGGACAGTATCCCAGGTATCTTGTTCAGAGTATGTGAGTACTGCAGAGAAGTCAGAGAGAAAAGATAGAAGTTGGAGTAGAATCAGCTGGATTGGACCCAAGTAGACTAGGCCTAGTGTAAAAGTAAGACCACTACGGCTGGAGGAGTTCACCAAGAAACTGACACACAGACTGGGAATCATGTTGCTGCCAAGGTGAGACCAATACTGATGAAAGGTGCCCCGAGCTAGACAGAGGAGGGGAGAATCAGAGACTCACAGACTCAGATTCAAATATGAGATCACAAGATGAAGCAGAAGCCAACTCAAACAGGAAGTAGCAGGAAGAGGGTGACAAGTATCAGTCAGCACATGTGCATGAGTCTAAGACATGTGTGTTTGACTGATACATGAAGCCAGGAAAGGGATAAAAATTCAGGCAGTAAGTGTCGTGGCATTTTATTTTGATTTGAATGTAAGCAGTCATCAAAATTAATGAATAAAAATAGTTATCATCATCAGTTTGTATGTATAGACACTTAATATGTGGTACTCCATTTGCAGCTGTAAAAATGAATAAAAAAGATTTCTATGAACAGATATGGAGTGATGTTCAGGATGTATATTCAAGTGTAAATACCAAAGTGCAAAAGAATACCTATAGTGCATTGCCTTTTATATAAGAAAAAAGAGTAAATAAGAAAATATGAATACATCTGCTCATTTGTTAATAAAGCAATTCAAGTAGTAAAAATAAACAATTAATGAGAAGTAATGAGGATGGAATGAAAAAAAAGGGAATAGGAGTTAGAAGAAAAGGGGAGAGACTCTAGGTATACCTTTAAGTATAGTTCTGCAGCTAAGGATCATAGCAACATTTCACAAACAGAACCAACATATAATAAATTCAAGCTGTATGTCTTAAGGGGAACCAAAAATGGAATAAAACAATAATGAATAAGCTTGACTCTATTATAGATTAATAACATAGCCCTACCGAATGGTCAGGGAAAAATAACTAGATTAAGTAACTTCCGAAAGAGTATTTTGACAAGATACTGCAAGGATAAAGACAAAAATAACTGTATATGAATAATAATATACTCTAGTTAGTAAATTTTGCTTTTGCTGAGGTATTATTAGTAATTCTGAAAATATGTAACTGTGTCTTACAGAAATAGACTGTGGGTAACAACACAAGTTTCTCACTATCAGAGAAAGGAGTTACAAATAAGGAAAGGGGAAGGCTAGAATGAACTCTGTGATGTTGGATTGGAATTGAAACTATTTGTCAAAACTCATGGCTTTTATTATAAATAATGTGAATAAATAAGAAATAGATGTAGATATGTCTACATATGTGTTACTATACACACAAATACTTTCAAGTTTTGTTTACAGAGAAGGCATAACAGCAATAACATCCTATTAGCAGTGAGAACACCAAATGTTTAGATTCTGGTTTCTAAATGCAATTTTCTAATAAAAACAAACAAGAATCCTTGAGAAAAATGGTTGATTACAAAGTTGGGCAATTGCTGAGGAAGTACAAGATGAGTCCAGAATATCTTAGAATGCCAGAAAAGAAGGAAGTGAAGAAATATTTTTTTAAAAAAGATGAGGGTTCACAGGAGCCAATTTAAAGAAGCTCTCAGTAGCCCAAACTGGGTTAATTTGAGGAAAAAATGTAAATAATGAGAGCTATGAATTATGGCCCGTCAAATAAAATAAATGAGTCTATATTGATATAAATAAATGAGTGCATATACAAATAAATAGAATAAAAGAAACATCTCTTCCTTAGAGTAGAATTCAAATTAATAAATATAAGAGAAACAATAAAAATTCACCACCTGATAAACAATTTAGTCATACATATTGCAGTCAAGAGTCATCAGTGAATGCTAAAATTAGTGGACAAAGTTATAATTAGAAACAAAATATTTGCACAGTCTATAGCTATCTTCTCACAAAATATTAATTTCAAAAGGAAAAATAGAAATGTTATAATAGAGAAACTTGGCAAAAAATATCAAGTTAACCTTATTAAAAGCAAGACATATCAACATCATGTACACCTTCAAATGATACATTGAGAAGGGCATAATACTGTTTTGAGTATACCTGTCACGTATACATAATCTGAATCTGACCCTGAAAAAAAATTCCCAACTTTAGGAAAATGTTAAAAACTAAATAAATAGTACTCTTGAAATCTGTCAGGGTCATGTAAGACAAAGAAAACTGAGTAACCATCCCAGACTGTAAGATAATTAAAAGTCCTGAGAACTAAATGCAATATAGGGTCTGGAGTTGGATCCTGGATCAGGAAAAGGACACTAATGGGAACATCTGAAAAATTATAATAAGGTAGAGAGAACAGTTAACACTACTGTATCAATGACATTCCTGTATTTATATAATTAAGTTTATGTAAGATATTTTCAATAGGGAAAGTTACATGTAGGGTTTACAAGCACTTTGTGTTATTTTTATAATACTTTAATGTCTAAAGCTATTTTTCAAATAAGAAGCTAGATGATGATCGGCATCCATAGCATGAACAGCCCAGGTAGTACAGCAGAAAACCATTTGCATTAATGTAATATTTAATTAAACTTTTCCACTCATTGACCTACCACATCAGGACTTTCACTGCATTATCCATTAATTGGCAAAATCTTTGGTTTACTGAATGTTTTCCTAAACTCTAACCATTTGTCTGACAAGTTTACCAACATGAAAACATTACTTCCATTGGAGTAATTTCCCCCTTTTAGACTTCTCAGGCACAATATTCCACAGAATGTACCCAGTGGGGCTAAAAAATTTTGGGAACTTGTGTGCATTTTCAGTTTGGTGACAAGGAAACTGTCTGGTTTAATGTCTTTGAGTTTACTGGAAGGCTCTGGCATAGGAGCTGTTATTTAGACTGACCACATGACAATTCCTCCCCATTTAGGAAGAAGAATGTGACAGGTAATCTGATCAACTAAAGGAACCCTGACAATCATTAGGGTGATGGATGTTGCACCTGTTTTTCTTGTATCTCTCAGATCATAGCTTCAAAGGCCATGTAAGAAAACTTAACCCACTACTTACACAAAGTTACTAAACATCTTCCAGGAAGTTCCAAACACCACCGCCATGAGACAAACAGTATCCCCCATGACAAAGCACCTACCTTGATTACATTATTGGCAATAGCCATTGCTATAAGGCGTAAATGTATTTCCCCAAAACTATTCTGTAGAATGGTTTTAATAGATGTTCAATGATGTTCTATAAAGAGAAAGAGAGCTTTCATTTGTAAATGTACCTACATTACAGTATATCCACATATTTGACTGTCCTTATAGAAAAACAAAACAAAACAAAATTTAAATCATCACCTTTGATATTTAATTCTTAATTCAAATATCTAAATTCAGATGTAATTAATATTCTGTGTGATTGCATTAAACAAAGAATTGTTTTAAGTTTCTGGAATACCTAGTTAAAATTTTTTCTTTAATGCATGAAGTCTTAAAGTCTGAATTGTCTTAAAATTGCGCCATATATTTTCAAAATGAAGAAAATGGTGTGCAGCATTTCACAAACTGATTTGATCACATTGGTTACCAACACCTCTGCTTTTTCTCAAAATGTTTTAAGGACTAGCATTTGCTGAAACATATTTTGGAAAATAGTATATTTAAGTAACAACAAATCAATCACCAAGTCTTCAAGTATAATAAATAACAAGAGAAAAGTAATGTCCTTGTGCTTGCAGGTATGCTAGGAAAGTAAAGTTTTCACTTAGAAATCAATAAGTGATCAAATAGTGACAAAATATTAAAAAAAAATAGTATGGTTCAGATGATCATCTTCATAGGTAAAGTCAACTTGATTTAGAATCAATATTGAAGGCAAAGGAGGGAAGACTTGATCCAAGCTTTGATGTGTGAGTAGGTTTTGCATAAATAAAGAACAGAATTGCATACAGGGTGCATGACACACAGTAGGTGTTTATTAAATGCTTGTTAATTAACCAATTAGCGTAAACTGCATAGCTCTTGGAGGAGGCATGGCCTGGCTCAATCTGGAGAGGAGCCACTAGTAAATTTTCCATCTGGCAGTGATACAGTGTAGGAGTCTTTGCAGGAAATTTATTAGAGCCACTTTGAAGAGACTGCACAAGTACTTTCTCCTGCAACCTGCAGTGAGATCATTCAGGATGTTATGCTTGTCCTGGAATTCTTCTTTCAGAGATGAGAATTGTCTGGAATGGAGAGTGCAGCCTATTATCTCTACCTGTCCCAAATAGCATATATTAATATTTCCCTCCTAAGGGGGAACTAGCCCATTCAGTTACAACTTGGTCACCTCTCTGTCTACCTATGCTCCACTCAACAAAATCCAAGGCACTATGTTCAGTAATGGAAGAGGTGGGAGTACTTCTGCCAATTTATTTGGAATGAAGGAAGCCCATATATAATTGCTTAAAACTTTCTTCAGTATATAGTTCAAATCTTGTTCATTTCTGTTTTCTGTTGTCATACATTGACCATAGTGTGTACTCAGTAAATACCTTTCTCCTTAATTAGCTAGGACGTGGTTTAAGTTAGGTTTTGAAAACAACAAGAACAATATAACAAGATCATAAATGATTAAGTTGTTTGAATCAATATTTGGGAATTCTGGCCACATGACAGACCAAATAAACACTGACAGGAGCATCCACCATCCACTGCAAACATTTAAAAAACACCCTGAAAAACATGAGATAATATTACTATGAAAGATAAAAAGAAAAATAATTAAATATACCCAATCAATTCCTTTATTTATTTATTATTATTATTATTTTTTGAGGCGGAGTCTCGCTCTGTCGCCCGGACTGGAGTGCAGTGGCCTGATCTCAGCTCACTGCAAGCTCCGCCTCCCGGGTTTACGCCATTCTCCTGCCTCAGCCTCCCGAGTACCTGGGACTACAGGCGCCCGCCACCTCGCCCGGCTAGTTTTTGTATTTTTAGTAGAGACGGGGTTTCACCGTGTTAGCCAGGATGGTCTCGATCTGCTGACCTCGTGATCCACCCGTCTCGGCCTCCCAAAGTGCTGGGATTACAGGCTTGAGCCACCGCGCCCGGCCATCAATTCCTTTAAAAAGATAAAATGAAGGAAAGAAAATCAGGCAAATGAATTTCAACTAGAAAACATTTTAAATGAAGGAGGTAGGTATTACAACAAAACAGTAATAACAAGATATAAAAATTCATTACTTTGTCTTTTAATGATGAAGATTCTCAAATGGGTTAGAAAATAAAATCCAGCTTATACTTTTATGACATAGAGTTATAATAAAATATACCTGTTAATACAGCAAAGTTGAAACAAAAGGATTATACCCACATGCACATGTGTATGTGTGCCTGTGCCTGTCACACAAATACACAATTTCAGTGAAATATGCAGCCAAAGAACCCTGTCATAGCAAGCATTGTTGTCATATAAAATCTACTTAAAGGAAAAAATATATTGATTTGAAAAGATTGTTACTTAATGATAAAATGAAAGACTCACTAAGAAGATAAAACATTTATGAATCTGTATGTGCCTGTCAACACAGCTTTGTAATATATATCTTAGTTTGTTTTTGCTGCTATGTAACAAATATCTGAAAATGGTAATTTATGAATAATAAAAACTGTTTTTATCATAGTTAGGGAGACTGAGAGGTCTAAGACCAAGGCTCTGGCATGTTTGTTGTCTGGTTAGGGCTTGCTCTCTGCTTCCAAGATGGGGCCTTATTACTGCAGCCTCCAGAGGGTACCAACACCACATCCTCATATGGAAGAAGGGGAAAAGGGTTAGGCAGTTCTCAAAAGCCTCTTTCATAAGGATATTAATCCCATTCATATGGGCAGAGCCCCCTCATGATTTCACTACTTCTCAAAAGTCCTCTCCTCTTACTAATATCACCTTGGACTTTAAATTTCAACATGTGAATTTTAGAAGAACACATAAATTCAAACATTAGCAATATAAATAGAAAAAAATAAGCTAAAAGCTAAACTGATAAATTTCTATAGTTATTAGGGAATTTTAACAATTCTGTCTCAAGATTAATATAATAGATCAAGTGTTTGATGTGTTTCAAAAAGTTGCTTGCTTAGACTACTGTGGTCAGAAATGAAATTTGAGCCTGATCTTGAAGGCTATAGACATACAGAGTAGAAAAAGGCATTCTGTACAGTAGACTTTCTAAAAATGTTTTAAAATATCAAGGTTTAGGACATCATTGCATAATTGTGTCACACATGGATATTTAGAGTAGCTTTCTTTTCCTTAAAGAAACTCATCTGTTTGATAAAGTAGGGAAGTATCCTGCACTGAAAGTCAGTATTGCCACATCTTGCTACCATGTTTATGAAAAGATCTATTTGGGTTCACAAGTGACTTGGAATTTCTTTGAAGCTACTTTGAGATATGCCTTTTAATGCCAGATGTTAAAAAAATCTTTTATTTGTAAACATAACCAAATGAAGAGATAAAATTTCTAGATATTTAGCTGTCTTTGAAAAATTAAAAAAAGAATTGTAAAGTCAAAATGTCTCCTTTAATCTTGAATTCTAAACTCAGGTACCTAAATACAGATGCAAATTCTTAATAATTATATCTGATTGCATTAAACAAGGGATACATAATCTAAAGATGATTTCCTTTGATCTTTCCTAAAACCGCAGGTATTTATTGAGCTGCCTCTATAACTTTTGATGTACCTATTATTATAAATTATAAAATATTATTGAATATTTCTGAATAAATTATCGTGGAATATGCCCTGTCAGAAAGTGTAGGTCCTCAGTTATCAACAAACAAGTCTATTGAAAAAAGGTCTTTTCATTAAAAGTGAGAACTCAGTAGTATAAACGTACTTATTTGTCTTGTTCAGATCTCTGTATGAGAATAGCCACCTCATTTGTCTTGCACCTCATTTGTCATTTTTTATTTTATTTTTTAATTAATTAATTAATTAATTTATTTATTTTGAGATGGCGTCTCACTCTATCGCCCAGGCTGGAATGCAGTGGTGTGACCTCCGCTCACTGCAACCTGGGTCCCAGCGATTCTCCTGCCTCAGCCTCCCGAGTAGCTGGGACTACAGGTGCCTGCCACCATGTCCAGCTAATTTTTTGTATTTTTAGTAGAGACGGGGTTTCACCGTGTTAGCCAGGATGGTCTCAATCTCCTGACCTCGTGATCCACCCACCTCGGCCTCACAAAGTGCTGGGACTACAGGCGTGAGCCACTGCACCCGGCCCAAACTGGTCTTATTTATCATTTTATCCTATCACCTAAGGTATAAATGAAATAACTATTACTTTAATATATGAACAAATGAACAAACTAACAAGCAAATAAATATATTCATAAGTTGCAACAGGAAAACCTTTCTATTAAAAAATGGATACTTTATTTTAAGGCGAAAGGTACCTGGACCTTTGATTAGGTTCCTCACCATCGCTGCCAGATATTAAATGTAAAGACAAGTCAGGAGGATTTTTTAGTCTCTCCTCAAAGTTCCCTGGGTCCCAGAAGAGACGGAATTTCTAAAAGAACCAAAGTATATTCCAGACCTCTTAAAGGTAGAAGGAGAAGTTGGTCACCCTGTGTGGCCGAAACCCAGAGTTGTGATGCGGGTTTTAATTCTGTCACTCTCTAAAGCATTTGTCTAGGACTATATAACAGCAGACTATTTCTGAGTACCACCAGCCTAGGGACAAGAGAACTTTGCAATGTTCATTCTTTAACTGGGGTCTTGAAACCTTCTGGAAACTGTATTTTGAATCTGTATACAAATTCTAACCTCTTTCTTATATTTCTCACTTGTCCAGGCCTGATCCATAGTTGCAAAACCAAGTTCTTGCCTCCTTCGTGTTTAATGCTTTTTACTTAGCCTTCACTAAGACCCTTCTGTCTACACTGTACGCCCCTAGCCCACACAAGAACCCTATTTTCTCTGACTTTAGAAAGGAGAAAGAAGGAAAGGAAGAAAGTCAGTCTAGACATCAACATTTATTTCTTTGGGTTAAGCACCACAATGTCCCAGAAATTTCTATTTAAATTACAATAGCACAAGGAATCTCAACAATGAAGAAACATTATTTTATTTATTTGAAATGGTTGACTAATTATATAGCTGTCCTTCAAGGAAGACAGGAACTAACATAGGAATAGATTATCAGGCGTCCAGAAAATAAGGAATGCTAGAAAAAGAGTGAAAAGTGCAATTGAAGAGAGATAAGACTCCAAAATTAATTGTTCCTTATCTTAGGTATTGCTTCCTGAATTTGTATATGTGCAGAATTTGAATTCACCTGAACTCTTTAGAAAATTGTAACATGTCTTTGAAGCTCTAATTCTATTCCAAGAAAAGTTTATAGACTTAAAAAGCACAATATTTCATTTTATTTGGGGCAGAGGAAGGCAGACCCTTAGTGGCTCTATTCGTGATAATGATCTGAAAAAGAGAAATAATGTTTGGCAGTATTTGGATTTTTAAATCAAGTTTTAATAAAGGCTATGAGCCAAATAAAATAAAAACTGTTTTCTTATGTATTTTTCTGTCTCTTCAATATATAAAATTCCATTTTGCTAAAAACTACTAATTTACTACATAAAATGAGGCTTTTCATAACTGCAAAAAAATTGTGTACACATCATTTGAAACTGAAATGAGAAACTGTATATATGAGCAATAAATATAATAAACATGTTTAAATGCAAATGTAAAACACAAACCTCAGACAATGAGCCTACATGAACATTGTGATATTTAGACATTTGTCAGACAGCCTTTTTCTGTTTTGACAGCCAAATGAATGCTATATATAGAGGGACTGTCTTTGGAAGATAGACTTCCTTGCCTAGTTTCCTTTACTCTGAACAACTGCAAGACATTTCAATGTGTGGGAAGTATCTATGGTACAGTGAGTTGGAAAACATTCAGGCAGAAAGTATCAAAACAGTCAAATACTTGCAAATCCAATATGCTCATCCATAATGATTCATTCTCTATTTAAAACACATTTTCAAAGTCTAGGACAATTCCATCTAACAAAAGCCTTTTACTTTTGAGCTTCTTATAGATGAGTTTAAGTAAAAAAGGAATACAGAATCTAAATTTTAACAATTTATGGTTCTAGATGTTTTTGTTACACTGCTCCTTGTGAGACAAAATTTAACTTCAATTGCCATATCTTTACATCATCTGTAGCCTTTGTTCTTATTCTTTTTATTCCTCTTTTGTATAAAACTACAAGATAAGAAACCAGGAATGCAACTTTCTACACAAAAGAAAGCTGTGATTCCCAGAATCCTAGCTTAAATTTGATTTATTTTCTCGGTGTGGGTTCCATTATATCTAGCTGGAAATTGTTTTTGAGATACTTGGATGTGACAAATGGTGTGAATTTTAAATTTGTGAAGATAAAACAATATTGTTGATGATTTATCATTTATGGCTATGTCTTAACAATTTTTCCCCTTTGTAATTTTTAAGAGAGTACGGCTCTAAATGAGTGTATTTTCTCCTACACTCTGCTTAGGCTCTGCTTTCGAGGATAGCTTGTTTGGGTTACTCTATCCCTAGAGAAGTACATTTAATATATCTTCTTTCACTTTTGATTAAGTCAAGTGAGATAATTGATGGAATGAATATTTTTAAGCACTGTAGAGCTATCATTTAGAAGAAAAATAAGATCTTATAAAAGGCATGGAAAAAATAATTAAATCTGGAATATGTTTTAGATTTGGCATTTTATTAAATTTGCAAACATAATAGATATTGCAAATATCATATTAAAAATTTCTTTCAGATGTACCAAATAAAGGAAACCCATTAAAAAATATGGGTGGAGTAAGAAGACCGTATTTTTTAAAAATAAAATCTTCCATGTGTTTTTCAGAAAAGAATAGTGTGTTTATAATTAACTCCTTTCAAAGCATTTGGGGACTTAGTGTGGCAACATACAACCCACAATATTTTAGGAGTAAGGTCCTTAGATGGCATTGTGTATAATCTTTAAGACATATACATTTTCAAATGATTGCAAATAAAAATGAGAAAAGCTAGTTCTTCAAAGATTTGGGAATGCAAACGCTCTTCTAGGTCATATCACAAAACACAATCATTTGCTTTCATTTAAGTCATAGTTTTTCTCTGTTTTACAAATGCACTCAAAATGTCTTTACTTTTTATTTCATTCAGATGCTTATTTAAAAAATGCAACCAACCTAAAAAAGCCATAAAATATAAAGCATTATAATGAATATATTAGAAATTCATAGACAATGAAACTGAAAAATGGCAAAGACTTACACAGGTACGTCACAAAAGAAGATATCCAAATGACCAATAATCATATGAATAGGTGAGAAACTGTAATCGTCATCAATGACATGACAATTACAACAAATATTTGATAATGTTGATAATAACAAATGGCTAGTATAATTTGAGGATTTATTAGTATCCTGATGTCTAAACTGAAAAAGATAGGTATTCCAAATTTGAGCCAAGATATTTGTAAATGAGTACAACATTTTGGAAAAAGTGTTTGGCAGTATCTACTAAAGCTGAAAAACAATTCTATGACCCAGCATTTATTGCTCTAGGTATATAACTATTAGAACTTCATTCTATACCCAGAAGATATGTAAAAGAATATTCCTAACAGTATCAATTGTAATAGCCTTAATTGAAAACTGCCAAAATGTTCATCAGTCATAGAATGAGTATAAACTTTGCGGCATATTAATACAAAAATAGTTATACAGAAATGAACATAAAAGTAGTACAATTTGCAAAAATGTAAGTGAATCTCACATATGTGATACTAAACAAATCAGACAAAAAGAGTGCATATTGTATGAATCTATTTATATAACATTCGAAAACAGGCAAACCTAATCTGTGATTCTAGACATCAGAAGAGTGGTTATTTGTGTCAGAGGCAGCAAGGAAGGATATACAATAGTCCTTCTTGAGTGCTGATTATGTTGACTTTTTATTTGAGAATTACTAATATGGATGTGTCACATAAACATTTATCAAGCCATGCACTTATGATTGAAGGGGAAGGAAAGTTATGTTCAATAAAAACAATTTACATTAAAAAGTAGTTATTAAAAGTAAACAGGAAGATTTATACCCGAGAAGTACCTAGGAATGTGTTTAAACAGAATCATGCTTTTTGAAAATTTATATGAGTAATGTCTCGATTCCATTTGTGCTGCTACAACAGAATACCACAGACTGGGTCATTTATAAAGGACATAAATTTATTTTTCATAGTTCTGGAAGCCGGGAAGTCCAAGTTCAAGTTGTACATGTCACCTCCTCTAGTGGAGCAGTTTAGGGTCACTACCTTTGCACACTTGAAGCTCAGTTTAGGTGCTACTAATTGTAAGGCTATAGGTATGGATAAATCCCTCAGGCTTAGTTTTCTCCTACATAAATAGAGATGACATGAAATTAAATGAGAGAAGGCAGGGAAAGGAGATGGTTGATTTAAATTTACCAGTCTGGAGAGAATAAAATCTTTCAGAATGTTTTCTGTTTTATTTGCTCTTTACAAGCAAAGATTATTGCAAAGTGCTTAGCTCTTTTTAGAATATAAAAACCTCAAAAGTATTATGGATTATTCAGTGGAATTATTTATAATAATGTACTTAAAAGATAGGATGAAACAAAGTATCTTAAAATAGTTTAATAATCATATTTTTATAAAATAATGATGTGCAGAGGTGATCTAAGACTTGTTACTACATAAAACCGAAAGAAATAATTAATAATAAAAACAATATTAACTTTATTATTTTTAGTGGAAATACCTTTTTTCAGCTTATGAGCTCTGAAAAATTTAAAGCTACAGAAAACTCTCAAGGTTTGCCTGTATCTCTTGCTTTTATTTTAAATACGAATTTAAGTAATGCAATACTGAAACATGTTTTTCAATTGATCCTAATATTCTTTGACTAATAATAAGGACAGATAAGGGAAAAAATTAAAATACTCATAAATATTTATTAACTAAACATAAGAATAGTACTATGGAAGGCATGATATACTTAAGATTCCAGTTAAAATTATATAAGACAACCAAGTTTAAATTTTTTAACTGGTAATTCACCTGGTCCAAGCCCTGGAGGTCATAGGTCAGCAGTCAAAACTCCATGGAGGCATCCTCTATCACTTGCTGCTACGTCGTTCATGACTATTTGCCATGATTGCCCCATAGCACCACTTTTAGCCACTTATGTGAGGAAAGAGTGTAAAAAGCTCAAATAGCTCTCCATGGCAAGTGTTCTGAATTCTGATAAAACAGACATTTCTCAGGTTTCCCTCCAAAGAACGCAGCAGCCAGTACTCAGTGTACATTCTCTCGTTGCCAGATTCCTTTAGAAAAATGCAAGACGCTCCTTGTGAGACAGTTTCTTTTTCAGCTTGAGGTTATTTTTTTAACAACTTCTCCATCTAGAGTCATCCCTTCTTGCAAGTATACAAACAAAATGCAACCATATTACAAGTACTTTTGAAAAAATTTTTGTCTTTATTTCTTTTTCAAAGGTACACTTAACAAATCATAATCTGTATCTATGCCTAGGAGCACAAATAGTTTTCTTCCTTCTTCCTCTTCTCTGATTGCACAAAGAAAAAATAAAGAGAAACAGTTTTGAGGGCACTTTAATTATATGTAAGTTATTTTGCCCTTATAATAATTCTTAAAGGTATGTATTGTTATAGGAGAGGACCTGAAAGACGGGTTTAAGATGCAACCATTTTTTAAATTATAGTTCTAAATTTAGAATGAAAAGATTAGTTTTTCTCTAATTGAGGGAGCAGTAAAACAGAAAAAAAAACAGACTTGCCAGCTCTGAGGAAAATAAGAGCAAACTTGTTCTGTCCTTTTCCTGGTTCACTTACCCAGAGTTGGGCAGAAAGGAATTGCCTACTCCAGAGGAAGGCAAAGCATTCTAGGTCTTCTGATCCTGGACACAGTACTCAGCTGAGTGGGGTGAATGAGAGTATTGTCTTGCAGTTTATAAACACTACTGAGTGAGATCTCTGTCTCTTCCAGTCAAGGCAGAGGCAACTGCTTTGTCTGAGGTTCCCACCTACAACACAAATAGGAACTGCAGTGCATACTGTCTCCGCAAAGGTTCCCACTCTGCAAAGAAGGCCAGAGGGCCATCCCTTCTGAGGTTCTAAATGGGAGTCCTCATGAATCTCATCAAGTATCCCACACAACTGTGGGCTAGGCCATATATGCACAAATAAGTCAAGAATCCTTTCAAATTATATCTATAAAATCCAACCATAAATTTCATGTTTCAACCTTTAGTAAATGACCACTAGGCATGACACTAAGCATTTCACATGCATTCATATATTTACTCTAGATAACAATCCTTTGATGTAATACTAATACTGGTAATGACTACTATTTATTTCATGCTTACTGTGTTTCAGGAACTATTTGAAGAGATCTACATACACAAACTCATTAAATATTCACCAAGAAAGCCAAATGGAGGGTTTGTAGTTTCATCATCAACACACTGCTGTTCAGAAAAATAAGACTCAAAGCTTATCTTACTTAAGATCACATTGATAGTAGTGACTGAAGCAGGAGAAGAAATCTAGCTGTCTTGGTCTAACTTCTATCCTTCAACTATGATGCTATACTAACTGTAAATAGTAGAATTTATCACTTGAAAAATAAGAAAATTTAGGATAGGATAGTTTAGAATCATTCCCAAGATCATAAAGATGATTTAAAAAGGAATATACATTTTTTGATCCCAAATTCTGAGTGTTTTTCCTACTGCTCTTGCACCTTCACCCAGCAACTCCAGAGGAATTGATTCCACAATTTAGCTTTTTGTAGCTCCAGTGTGAAACTTATAGACCTATTTTTACCTTTTTAAAACCCAGACACTGATTAATGTGTTGTTCAACAACGTGCCCTCTACTTTGGACCTCACACAGTCTTCCTCCCATGGGTATAACTTGTGCTGTCTGCTTTGTCCACTCTTCAAGAACAGAAGCAAAACTATCAGTCTTGTTTGTTACTTCTGATGCACATAGATGAGTGAGTGGGGTCATTACTTGCTGACATAAATATTTTTAACTTTTGGATTTGGTAGTTTAGTTTTTAACTTCTGGACTTGATATTATATATCATTTTGGGGAAGCTATTAGAGGTGCATGAAGCCCACCTCACGTGGCTGACTCCAATCCAGTCATTTCAGTGTTCAGACAATCCTGAGTTGTTCACAGAGTTTTCCCAGACACGATCTCATCTTATGTTCACAATAACCCCATGACTTTGATAGGAAAGGTAATGTATCAATCTGCTTTATGTCAGGGGAGAGAAACAAAGAGAGAATTTAATGTGGAGATTTAGCCAGGTGTAAAGTTGTTAACTATTGAAAGGGGTAAAAAGAGGGCTCCAAATTTCACAAAGGTAGGTATTTCAGAAACAGCTAGAACCCTTAGTGCTGAGGAAATAAAGGGAATAGATTGGAGTAATTAAAATTCAGGGACTTAGAGAAGGGATCCTGCGGAGCTGAAATTCAGACCCCTAAGTACCAGGTACCCCACAACTGGTGCTGGTGACTGGAGCAGAGAAAGGCAGAAGAAAGCTGTCTCTACAAGTGCTGGGAACATGGCAAACAAGATTCAGAAGCTGCTGCCAGGAAAAACCCTGCAGGTACGACTCCTAGGAACTGCCAGCAAATAAGAAGCCCTTATGAAGTAGACAGGAAAAAGCTAGTCACTGCTTCTCCCTCCAGACTGGGAGACTCCCTCTAGTGTTTGCTAATGGAGAACTGAAGAGTAGCCAGCCAGCAAAGCAGAAATGTGATGTACATATCCCAAGTTTGGTATCTCAGAGCTAAGTGTACAGATGAGGGTCATATCATTTGGCTTTGTGTACCCACCCAAATCTCATCTCAAATTGTAATCCCCAAGTGTCGAGGGAGGGACGTTGTGGGAGATGATTGGATCATGGGGACGTTTTTTCCCATGCTATTCTCGTGATAGCAAGGGGGTTCTCAACAGATCTGATGGCTTTAAAAGTGGCAGTTTCCCCTGCGTGCTCTCTCTCTCTCTCTCTCTCTCCTGCTGCCTTGTGAACAAGTTGCCTGCTTTCCCTTCACCTTCTGCCATGATTGCAATTTTCCGGAGGACTCCCCAGCCATGTGGAACTTGAGTCAATTAAACCTCTTTTGTTTATAAATTACCCAGTCTCAGGTAGTATGTTTATAGCAATATGAAAACACTAACACAGAGGGTTTGGACATTAAGGCCAAGAACTTAGTAACAAGAATAGGTAGATCATTCTCTTGGCCTAATATTTAAAAAAGCTAAACATAAAAACAAAAACAAAAATCTAAAAATTCTAAGCAAAATGTCTTGCTAAGGTAATATATGTAGATGGTACGTGGTGCTGCCTGGACTTAGATTTGGATATCTTGATTATAAACATCATACATTTTATTATATCTCATTTCTTGAGACCCAAACAATTGAAATAACTCATCTATAATCACATACTGTTTCAGTAACAAAAACAAACCCCCCCAAAATATCCAATTTTGCACTTTTTCCTCCTACCTCTAAAATGTCTCAGGTCAATGAGAATATATCAAATTTAGGGGAAGGGAGAAGTAGTTTAGGTTGGAAAGGAGGAGGACCACAGAGCCACAGCCTTCAGCAAGAGACAGCTAAGCTGATCACACAAACAGCTAAACCGATAGAATTGAATGCCTCATTCATTTAGGAATCGATTTACTCAAGAAACAATGATTACAGCCCATCTAATTCCAGACATTATTTTAGATGATGGTAGATCAGAAGTGAATAAAAATTCCTGTTTTCATGCAGTTAACAATTCAGTAAGTGAGATAGACAATATATAACATAAATAGCATATACAGTCCACCATCCCTAGCTGCACGTTCCACATCTGTGGATTCAACCAAAAGACTGAAAATATTCAGAAATAAAAATAAAAAATAATACAACAATAAAAATACAAATAAAAAACACACAATGTAACAATTATCTATATAGTATTTACATTGCATTTGGTATTATAAGTAATCTAGAGATGATTTAAAGTATATGAAAGAATGTTTATAGGTTATAAACAAATACTAGCATTTTATGTCTGAAGATTTTGGTATCCAAGGAAAGGGCCTTGAACCAATCCTCCAAAGAAACTGAGAGACAGCTGTATACTACATTAGTGAGTATAGAAAATTAAAGCAAGAAAGGAAGGTAAGAAATACCAAAGTGGTTGGACTTCTCTGTAGAGTTGCCAGAGAAGTCCTCATGAAAAAGGTGACATTGGAGCGAAGACCTGAAGGAAGCAAAAGATTAAGCCATGTAGAGATTTGGGGAAACATATTTCACATTGGAGGAGCAGCACGTACATAGGCCCTGTGGCAGAAGAGGAAGAGGGAAGAATATTACACAGCAGGAGCATCAGAAACCCCGGGGAGAGTAGTGGGAAATGATATGAGAAAAACGAAAGGGGAAACCTGTTTAGGCACAGCTGCATGAAGATCTCTATTGCAACTGACTGTAGAGTTTGCTGTGATCTTCTAACTTTCCCTGGAGGACAATTTTACTTTCTTTCTTATTGACATCACGTGTGGCAGGAAATGTAAGCATATATCATATAGGAAGGATTAATAGCTAGCACATTGTTCCCTTTTCCCTTTTCCAGGATAAGCAGCTTTATCAGGCTGGTTCTCAAAGGACAGGAGATGTGGAACTGAACTTCAGCAAACATGAAATAGGCATGTATACAAGGAAGAAATTGACCTCTGGAGTTATAAGCAGCCAAGATTTTCAATTTGTTACTGCAACATAACCTGGATTATTTTGAATGAGAAGTACGCTCTAGTTATGTGTGGTCAGCATTTAGGCCTACTTTTTTGTTCTATTTCTTTCCTAAGAATAGCACGTAGGGTCAAAAGAAATACGCTAACTTGGAGTTAATGGGACTCTAGTAGTTGTCATCCTTTTGACAGGATTCCATTCAGATAGTAAGTGATCCTTTCAATTAAAAAAACAAAAAAGAAAGGTTCAAGTCATTAGATCGGTTATTCTATTTCTCATAAGCTATCAATCAGATGAAAAAAAAATCGGAACTTTACATGGAAGTCATTCTATCTTAAAGAAGATTGAGGCTGTCTATTTGTTCTTCCTACAAGTTAATGCCATATAAAAACTTATCACATCAATGCGTAGAAGCAAAGAATACAAGGAGAAGAAAGGGATGAGAAGAAAGTACATTATCCCCTCCTTTATGCGGCATCTGTTCTCTCTCAGCTTTCCTCATAGGCAGCCATTGCTCTTCCAGTCTGTTCACTCTGCCTCCCAGTTTCTCCTGCATATCTTTGCATGTATATCTTTGCGTACAAACCAGCCACTCTGTTTTCTATTGTTGCATCCTGGCTAAAACATGTCAATTCTTCTATTGAATAAGTGGTAGAGAGAAAAGAGAAAAAATTAAGATATTAAAACTTTCTAAGGATGATTTTATAAAATGCCAAATGGTAATGATGAACCACTTAAAAAGTAGCAAAATATGCTGAAAAACATTACCATGGTCTTATATGCCACTATCGTTATTCTGAAGAAATTCTGTAGGGTTATTTTTATAATTTCTCTCTCTCTCTCTCTCGATGGAGATAGGGTCTTGATTTGTCACCCAGGCTAGGCTGCAGTAGTGGGATCATAGCTCATTACAGCCTCAAACTTCTGGACTCATTCAATTCTCCCTTCTCAGCCTCCCAAGTAGCTGTGACTACAGGCACACACCACCACACCTGGATAATTTCTTATGTTTTTTTAGTGACATGGACTTGCTATGTTGCCCAGGTCGGTCTCAAAGTCCTGGCCTCAAGTGATCTCTCCTCAGCCTCCTAAAGTACTGGGATTACAGTGAGCAACCATGCCTGGACTAACGTTTCTCTTAATTATATATTGCATTCCTTAAGAATTAAGATCCTGCTTCATTCACTTTGGAATGCCTAAAACCTAACATAGTACGTAGGCACTGAAAAAAAGTCTTTTGAACTAAAGCAAAACAAAATGAAATAAAAAGTAATTGGCTCCCTAAGGAAACTAATTTTTTGTTTGAAAATGTATTAAAATTTAATTTCATCTTTATACCTCTCTCTCTCTTTCATCTAGCACATGAACTAGCAGTGCCATGTTGGAGATGTCTAGAAATTTGCATATTTATGGTTATATATATTATATGGCTATATACATATAGAAATACACATATATAATTTTAAATATGTTTATATTTTATGTCTTTTTTCTGCATTGCAGGGAAAGTCTCCTGTAAGAGTGAATTGATAGCTTCAGTAGAAATCTCAATTTCTGTAACCTTTGATTTTCCTATCATTTAATACTGAAAGCCAATATATTCCTAAAGTCATAACTTTACTTTATTTACTGAATTCCTGTAAGCCGTAGGTAGGGAGAGATATGAAAAAAAATAATGTGTCTAGGATGTTATTATTAATATACACAAGTGCTGTCATGTAAGAATGACTAGAATGTTGTTAATATGACTTTCACAGAATACACATAGCTTCTAAATGGTAACATAAATTACATCCAGTGTTCATATGACTGCCTGATGCTATTATCTAAGACAATATAAATTTTATACTCGAAGTAAGTTAGCTACAGCTTTCAATAAAGATCAAGCTCTCTCATGCTGTTCCTCCTACAACAAAACTAATTAGGACATTACACCAGTGACAGCTACAATCCTCAGGATGTTATGTAATCTGTTGGGATTTGACACTATTTTGCCCCATTAGCTTTTTCTGACTTGAAGAGAAAATCCTGGATTTGTTATTCTTTGACACTTTCACTGATGAAACATGAACAGCGTTACTTATGTGAATATACATCTTTCCTGTAATTTCAGCTTCACAAATTCTTATTGAATAATGAATTTAAAAGATAATGAAAATCATAGAAGGGAAAAAGAAAATGCAAATCTAGTGATTATTTTACTTACTCCTCTGGAATAAGCTTTGATAGATAAATAATTTGGAAAGTCATTGGCCTCAGGTCAAGGATACATATGAATATTGTTAGTGTTCTTATATCACTACAATAATGACCGCTTACTTTCAATTTTCTTCAGCTAATAGTTAGCTTAGGAAAAAAGATAAAACACACCTTTAAAACATATTCTCAATATGATTGATCCATTAGCATCATATTATTGAGTTAAGGATTTCATTTGTCTTCACTGAGTTTTTGTTGTAAGTTTTGTTTTCTGTCTCCACTGTCTCCTAATAAGAACATGAAATTGCATCTTTTCCTTCAGTTAAATGTAACATAAGACTCCTCCATACAGAGTGGTCTTTACTGATGAAATTATATAGTAGAGACCCATTGATTCAGGGAAAAAATGGCTTTTAGGATAAGACTTTTTAAAAATCGAAAAATTTGGAGTTGTGAATTAGCTTTCACAAAGAAGGTATGCAAGTCAAGAACAGAATACTCATATGTTTTGACATTCATTTAGTTTCAAAATACTTGGAGGTGAAACATGACACAACATTGTCTTATGCACAATTTTGAATCATTTGGAAAAAAGCTGCAAATCTTTGTTCGAACTCTAAAAATAACTTTTTATTCATCTCCCCCTACTTAGCAAGTATGTCTGTAACCAACAATAACACTGTTTATATTGGTCAATTTGCCCAAATATGTATTTTTTAATTTTTCTAAGCTGCCTTATTTTTAGATTATGAAAAACATAATCAATTATCAAATGCACTATTGATATTTATTAATAAACTACATGAATAGTGGAAAGAATATGGGGTTTGGAATCCTGATATTTAACCAGGGTATGAATTCCCACTTACTTACTGGAGGACCTAACAAGGTGTCAGTCTTTTCTGACTCATTAGTTAAGTAGAAAAAATAAGACCCATTCCTGGTATGAGATAAAGTTCAGAAAATATGTGGTGTTTAGTAGGTACCTAATATAGTTTTCCTTTCTTTTGTTTTTCACTCTATTAAAAACTTAAGGGACTTTCTCCAGAACTCTTTTATTCTATGTCTATGCAATTCTTTTGTCTATCTTTTCTTCATGCTTTAATGGTAAAAGTTCGACACTTCATATTTCTATAATGAACTGCTTTTTTCTCTGTATTATACTCTGTCTCGTGGCTTGTTAGAAACATTTTTTTAAAAGGAAAATTTTAAAAATTTATGTAATTTAAGTAGGTCTCAATGAAACACATTTTGTTATTATACATATTTGAGTTTTCCATGGTTAAAAGATATATTTGGGTTTACCATGGTTAAAAGGTATCACCTAAAACGTAAAAGTCATATGCAATAAAAAACAGGATATATAATACCTGTAGTTTACTTCAGCATTAGTAGTTTTATTGAACCTCCCCAGAAAATTCTAGCCACATTTAATTCATTCAGTTTCTATGTGAAATAAAAAATAGAAGGAAGAAAGAAAGGAAAGAAGGAAGAAAATTTTAAGAGATCAGAATTTAAAACAATGTATTGATTAACATAGTTTGAAGGAAAGTATTTACACTTTTGTCAAACTGTATTTCTCATGGAATGCTCACAATTAGAAATAGTATTAGATTTCTAAATGCATCATAATTTTTTTGAATATTTCCTAAAAGCTATGTTTACTTGATTACAACTAAATTAATAAATACACTTACAAGTTTCCTCCTGTTAAAGATTTACCGTCTTCTCTAGAAACTGAACAAAATTAATCCTGATTTTCTAGCCATGATGTAATCCCACTGATGCATTTCATATTTATTATAAACATCTTTCTTTTTGAACCTCGTGGGAATCACAGTCTCCAAGCCCAGTAGCCAAGATGGAGAGAAAACAATGTGTATTATGTCCATATTACTTTTATAGTCCATCTATGAAATATCCTTTTTTATATCATGTTCAGTCTCTGTGCACAAGTTTTCTATTTGTGAGCACTGATGATTTTCATTAAATGGAAATATTACTTTAATATTGGGCCACTGAGTTCTCTATTCTTAGACTAATGTTAATATTACTCATTCTTCTTAAATGTATAAATTGTGTGCTATTACACAGTAATAAATGTGGCAGTAACAATAAATTGATTGCATTCAATATTTAGAATTACAGATAGAAAAGGCATCGATTACTAACATTTATCACATTATGTATTAAGCACTATACTTACACTTAATCCTTTCAACAACCATGTAACATAGGTAACAGTCTCTTGACTTTTTCCACGAAAAATCTAATGTTTAGAGAGGTTAAGTGTATTGCCAGGATGACAAGATAATCTGTCTTTGCTATCCTCCAATATATTGATTAACCTGAAATAACTTGGTTGTGCTTACACAGCTAGTGAGAAGTAGAGCCAGCACATATATAAGGTGAGCATTTCTAGATTTCAAATATTTGAGTTCAAATTTCAGCTCAACCATTTAGAGCTCTGCTTTCTGACTCAAGGTATACAATTTATTCTAATTTTCTAATTACTTACACGCAGACTCTGTGGTTGATGAGCCTCTCGCCTTTTGAATAAACAGTAAGAAAATACTTCACACTTTCCATATGTATGTAAATATTTCATGAAATGCAAAGAACACACAAAATGATGGGCCATAATATTCAGTATTGAATCAGTAGGCACAAACAGCTGTTGCTTTGTATGGTAGTGCAACACTATTAAAGTGATCAAGAAAGCTGAAAAAAACGCAAATAATTCTCAATAATCAATGGAAAAATATGATTTTTTCATGGCTTTAAGAAAATTTTTTCAAAAATTAAAAACCCTGTCAGTTAAAAATGTATGAAGAAATGAAAAAATAATAATAAAATGAAGTATTTATTTAGCAAACTATTATTTAAAACATTGCCAACATTGAGAATTCAAAGTGTTTTATTTTGTTGCAAAAACTTACACAAATTAGTCTGAACAGTGTTTGCCTTCTTCTTCCCACCAAGTAACTTACAGTATAGACTGACAATCCGTTTTATGCGTTGGCAAATTGTGATGCTCATTTTTATGTTTGGATCAGTTTTCAACAATTTATCCTTCGCACTTTCAATATTGTGAAATATCTCCAAAGGTTTCTTTAATGTGAGTTTTGGCTGACATCACTTCATCTCAGACAGCTTCATCTTTTCCAACACAACCACTTTCCTCGTTTATGCCAATAAAATTCACCTATGCTCATTTCTCTAGCTGCATACCTAGAATCTCTCATAAATGCAGCATTATTAACATTCTGATGGCTATTTCTTTTGTAACTCCATTTACATTCAATTCAAATTTTACATTCAGTGTTTATTATTTTTTGTCTCTTTTTTACTCTCACTTTTGGATGAGTTGCCTCTTTTGATTATCCATTTTCATAAAATGTCACGCGGATTTATCTTTGGGAGACAAGGAAGCACCACAACCGCACATTTTGCTGTCTCTGCGTGAACTGAATAGCAGATGCACCATGACCAATCACCAACAAACTTTTAAAGAAGTGATGTGATTTGCCACTGCTCATGATGCACGTTGGTTATTTATGTAGTGAGCTGTGGGTGGAATAGCTAGCAGCAAAGTACCGTACGCAATTACTCACAGTTAATATACTATGGCAACTGAAATTTTCGACATTATCTTTGAAGACTTGTGTAACTAAACTGTGGTGACTGAATTCATGCGTATCAAACTGAGAAAAATTGAGCCTACCTGTACTTGAGTAACTTTTAAAATACATAATTTTTTTAAGTGTGTATTATTTTGCTCTTCATGATAACCATAGCTAGAGTATATATTTCCAATATAAACAAACATCTATTTTAAGATTTAGACCTTAACAAAAAATATGACTTTTATAGCTGGGCGGGACATTTCATATTTGGTGGTGGCACATGCCTGTAGTCTCAGCTACTCAGGAGGCTGAGGTGAGAGGATGGCTTGAGCCAAGCAGATCCAGGCTGCAGTGAGCTATGATTCTGCCACTGTACTCCAGGCTGTGCAAAAGAATGAGATTTCATTTCTTTTAAAAATAAAGTAGCATGTAACTTTATGGAAATAAGTTAATAGAAAGATTTATAGCATCTATAACTTATACAACTTCAATGTTAAATATTCAGTCAAGGGGTATGTTATTCTAAGTTCAGTCAAAGGGTATGTTATTCTAATAGGCCTATAACCTACTCAGTAGTCTTTGAAATTCTGCAGTCACTTTAAGGGGCAACAATTTAACATCAGAAGATTTTCTGGGTCTTAATACCCCAATTATTCCTCCAAGCCAAAGGATCTGAACACATTTGCTGAGACAGTAATCACTGAACTTTTTTACTGTGGCATATGTGTTGGATACTATACATTCATTATTTTGAATATCAAGAATAATGCTGCAAGGTAGGCATGAAGTATTATCTATAATTTACAGATAAGGAAATAAAAGTCCAGAGTCATTAGGTAATTTGACCAAAGTTACATCCTCATGTCTCTGGCCTGTAAATCAGGCTTTCCTTTTTAAGGGAACTACTGCTCTTCCCAGGTTGAATAAGCTTTCCAAGGAATGCATAAAAATAAATTAATTGATGGATCTTACCTAGCAATATGGGATTAAAACCAATTATCATTAGCAAATCAAGAAGCATGGTTAATATCTACCTTATAGCACATGGAAGTCTAAGAAGCAGTTTGGTTCTTCCAGATCCTCTCTGGTGCTCAATAGGCATAAATGTGGTTTAAATGTGACTCTATTCCTCTTCCCTTCCCACCCTCTCTCAATTCAACTGAATATAATGAGGGAGTAAAAGTTTTTCAGAGCTTTTATATCACAGACACTCTGCAGAAGTGAGCTCACTGTATTTTATAGAAGTACAAAGACTTTCCATTTATAGTAGCTTATTTCTCTGTGTATTTGTTTTAAGACCATTGCTCATCTTTCTGTAATAGATCAACTTATTTTTAAAAACTGAGCTAAGTTACAATTGTAATTTCTTGAGATGCAAACATGCTAAGAAAAATCAAAAGAATGTAACTTATTGCAATTTTGCCATATGACATTCACTTCCAATTTTCCATGAAATATAAAATTTACTTTCAATTTTGAAATATAACAGATTTCATCTTTTTAATTACCACAGTAAATGTGGAGGTAAGGAGTTGTATTTGAATTTTTTTACTAAGTGTCTCCAAAACCAATAGAAAATAGTAAGGTTCTTGAAGAGTGTGGATAGATACATGAGAATTTTCTCAACATATTTTTAAAATGTTGGGACTATGAAGTTGAGGAACTAAGTTTATCACTTAATAAAGGCTATTTTAAAGCAAAAATGCAATTAAATATTTATTACCATTTTCTCCTATAGTTATCTCACAGCTTATTTTTTTGACAATATACACTTCTTCAACTTCTCCCACTCCACCTATAAGCTTGTCTGCAACCATCCCATCCTTACATCTTTCTTTCTTTTTGCCAGGATGTCATGCTTCTTGTCTACAGTTAACCTTTTAACCTGTACCCTGGATCACATTTTCTGATTTTCTCTTGCCCCATGTTGCATCAATTTTCCTTCCATTCTTCTGCATCTTTCACTATTCTTACTGTTTATTCTTGAGCATAGTCATATACACTAGCTCAAATCTTTATTATAGAAAACCTTTTATTGACCATATAACATCCTTAACTTATTTTCTCTTCTTCTCTCCTCAGCCAAGATTCTTGAAAGTCTTGTTTACACTACAGTAATCATTTTATTTAATGAAATTAGATTCTCTCTGAAACTGGATTCTGCTTTTAATATCACACTGAATTTGCTGTAGGAAAAAATCATCAGTAACCTCTATATATACCATGTATATCAAATCCTGTCATTCTGGACATTTATCCATCGTTGGACCCTGGAGATGATTTTTTTTTTTTTTTTCACAGCCCCTTTTTCCGTTGTTTCTATGATGAATTTCCTTGGTCTTCTTCCTAAAATTTCCACTCCTTTCAAACTGCTTTTTTACACTTTGACTTTTATGTTTTGTTTCCCTTGGCTTTCTACTATTCTCATTTTACACAAACTTCTAAATGATCTTATTCTCATTTATTTATTCATCTGATGTAGATGTGATGGAAATCACCTCTGTCCAGACCTTTCTCCTAAGCTCTAAATCATCACAATAAAATATCCCTGTACAAAGTCAGTCCCTTTAATATTTTTTATCCTCTTCCCTTGAAAGCTGTTTCTCCTCATGCTCTCTTTTCCTTAGTTGATTCTACTGCTATCTACCCAGTCCCCCAAGTCAATATTGTCAATGTTTTCTTCTTAACTCACCACTTTTTTTCATTTATCACAGCTACTCAGTTATCAGTGTCTGTTAATTCTGCATTTAAATGTGTCTCAAATATGCCTCCTCTATATTCCCACTTCCATTGCCTCAGTGGGGTCCTCATTATTTTGGAAGTTTATATCTGCAATGGCTTTGACCTTTATTCACTTCTTCCCCTAAATCTATCTTCACACTACTTTTGGAATGATTTTTTTTTTTTTTAAACACAAAATTTATCGAGCTTAAAATCTACCAGTTGCTCCCATTTGCACTTAGGATAAGTTTAGACTTACTCATCAGGTTGGACCAGGATTTTTCCTTACCCTTTCTGCCTTCCAGCTTCTTCTCCTGCTGTGGAGATAATGCTGCAAGGTAGGCATCACACACTACTACACATTTAAGAAAGGAAATAGAGGCCCAGAGTCTCTGGGAAACTTGCTGAAACTTACACAATCAGGAAGTTCTCCTATGGTCCTCCTGTGAGGTTACATGCATTCTTTGTACCAGTCATGTGAATCTACTGCTAAGTCTTCAAAGCACAGTGCTTCTTCACACTTATGTGATATAAGCAAGGCCTTTCTCTTGCTGGAATATTCTTCCTCACACATCCACTTCACTGCATTCAAGACACAGCTCCAGTGTCACCCCTTCTCAAAAGCTCTCCCTAGAGGCTGGGTGTGGTGGCTCACGCCTGTAATCCCAGCACTCTGGGAGACTGAGGCAGGTGGATCACTTGAGGCCGGGAGTTTGAGACTAGCCTGGCCAACATGGTAAAACCCCATCTCTACTAAAAATATCAAAAAAATTAGCCGAGTGTGGTGCTGCGTGCCTGTAGTCCCAGCTACTCAGGAGACTGAGGCAAGAGAATCGCGCGAATCCAGGAGGTGGAGGTTGCTGTGAGCCAGATCGCACCACTGCCCTCCAGCCTGGGCGAAGTGTCTCAAAACAAACAAACAAACAAACAAACCCAGCATTCCCTAATATTTCAATGATGACATAGGTGCTCCTGCTTCATGCTGCTTCTATTTCAATGACAGTTAAATATCCCTTGGTTTTAGCAGTTGTTCCACTTTTATTGTGATCCTCCACTTATCATCTCCCCTCCTAACTGTAACTCTTCAACCACTGTATATGCCTCACCTTTGTGCCTCTTGCAGTGTGCATAGTTTCTGGAATTTGATAAGGCATGAGCTCTGGATTTATCTAATTATTAGTTTTAATACCACAGAAAGGTAGAGAAAACTCATTGCTTTCTCTTACTTGGAAAATGAGAACTTGGGCCTACATTATCACTCTGTGATACTATGATTACAGCTTCTTTGTATTTCTGTGAAGTTCTGTACATATTCTTGGAATGTGAAAATATTCCAGGCCCTGAAATGTAGTGCACATGGCTTATGTTTCATTTCTTTAATACACAAAATATTAATTTTACTATTGTGATGTATGTACCTGAGTTTATGTGTTCACAACAGGCAAGGCAGACAAAAGTACAATGCATACAAAAAATAATTTGAATTTATTGGTGTGTACATTTAGGCTGTCAATCTGAGGCTCAAGCAACCAGTAAGGTCAGTGAAGTAAATGAAACTGTAGGTCAATTTGGTGGATACAGAAAACAAAGACTGAACACTTTAAGTTAGTAGTTTTGCTGAATTAATTAAATTATGTATTTGATCAATTTAATCAAGATCATCTATGTCTAAAAAGCTTATGAAATCATATATATTATTACATAGTCACTGAGAACACTAAAACAAACAAAAATGTTTATTTTAAAAAGAAGGACATATAGAAATAAATAATCATGCAGATTTCTATCTAGGCTGTCACATTCAGATACCTGGAATCTAACAAGAGACAGAGACTTGAAAAAGAAATGTATAAAAAAATAAAAAATGATTTGACTCAAGTTATCTTGCTATCGTAATGTGCAGCATATTTAAACATAAAGAAGTTTCTCACAATCAAATTTTGCAGGCATTCTGTTTACAGGTTTTGCCCAATCTAGGCAGTAGATTCTTGGTTCTGATGGAAAACTGAGGTCCACTACTTTCAGGTATAAACATATAACAATAGAATATTAACTCAAAAGCACATAAAGATGGAATTCATAATATGTAATGGGAACAATATAACATTTTCTTATTGATTTGCAGAGGCATATTACTGTATATGAACAGGATTTATGAAGACTTACATAGCTGCACAAATACTACAAAGTAAAATATACTTATAATAAGTAAATAAAATGGGAATAAAAGTAAATTTAGAAAAGCAAGATAGAGGCAGTAATGTGTTGAATGCACAAAACATAGGGAACGAGGCCCTGCATCCTTGCTCAAGGAAGACATAAAATTAATTCTAAGTTCTCTAGATGTGACAGAAGAAAATAAAATCAATAACGCCAGCCACAGCACCTATAGTGTAAAAACAAGCCAATTATTTAAGAAAGACAATTATTCCAGTAAACGGTAAAATGCATTTATCTTATAGGTTTTCCTAGAGAGGATTCCATATTATATAATAACATAATTAACGACAGACTGATAGTAAATACAATGTTGACTGTTATGGAACTATTTTTAATATGTTATTCAATACAGTTTGATAGTATTATGACACAGTTGAAATCAGTAAAATTACTTCAGTGGAGGCATCACCTTAATGTGCTCTCTACATGCGACATCTTTCTGTCCAGCTTCACAAAAAAAGAAGTTTTAAAGTGAAGACCTCAAAATAACATTTATGCAAAACTTCAGGCAAGTAAGAGAAATTAGGGCAAGATAAGTAGAAATTAAGCATCTATCTAAATGCTTAATTTAGAGCATTTAGAGAGAGCCTATCTAAACTAAAGAGATTTAAATATAATTTTTAAAAATAATAACCTGTGTAGACCCAAGAAAGCAGGCCTGGAAATGAAGACCAGGTTTGGCCATCAGGTTGCAAATCCTGTTTTGGAGAACTAAGATGAGTGATTATTTTGTCTATATTCCAAAAATACTACATAAATATTGTTTATCTTATCCAATCTTCTCAAAGTTATTAAAAAGTAATAATGTCAAGATTTTACTCCCTGGCAAATACCTAAAGTCTAGCTGTTCAGTGTTATTAGTAAAACAGAGTCTTATGCATTATCAAATAGATTAACTAGGGTGGAAGTGATATTGCCTGTAAATATTGAGAAGAAAAATTAAGCATGAACCTGAATAGAGGGGATTTCTGGTTGGAGTGCTAAAATTCCTCTTGGAATCTAATTTTGGACTTTTTAGGCATAATTTAAAAAGTTCTTAAAATAGAAAAAAAATGTAGCTATGACTATAAGAAAAATTCTTGGTGGATCAGAAATTGTGTGATTCTTCAAAAGATAGAATATAGAGTTGTATAAGGAAGAAAAATCAGTGAAAACTTAAAATGCCAACAATAGAGAAAAAACCTAGAGAGACCTTAAGATTGTGTGGACTCAAATCCTAGCTCTGATTTCTTCTTAGTGTGTGACTTGAACAAATTAGAGAACTTTTCTATGCTTCGTTTTTTTTCTACTTACAAAGTCATGGTAAAATTAGCTACTCACAGAGTTGCTGTGACAATTAAGTGTGTATGTAAAGCACTTAAAAGAGTGTCAGGTCCAATCTAAGCACTCTATAACTATTAATCAGTATGTTATTTTTATAGCTATTGATAACAATATTATCTTAAAAATGTCATAGGTGGGAACTGAACAATGAGATCACTTGGACTCGGGAAGGGGAACATCACACACTGCAGCCTATCATGGGGAGGGGGGAGGGGGGAAGGAATGCAATGGGGAGTTATACCTGATATAAATGATGAATTGATGGGTGCTGACGAGTTGATGGGTGCAGCACACCAACATGGCACAAGTATACATATGTAACAAACCTGCACGTTATGCACATGTACCCAAGAACTTAAAGTATAATAAAAAATAAAAAATAAAAAAATTAAAAAAAAAATGTAAAGAAGATAATGATATACTTTCAAATAGGAACTGGCAAATTCCTAATCAAAGTACAATGTTATTAGCTGGATTACTGATCAAACAACAGATAAGAAGACAAAAGAAGTTATAGATTATTAGATTTGTTTTAGTAATCTATGGTTATATAATGGATAAAAGCAAAAGAGATTTATTATTTCTCATAGTTTTGAGGGTCAGGAATTTAGGAAGGGATTGGTTGAATCCTTTCCTTCTCTTCCATGGACCTGAAGAGAATACCTGCTCTTCAGGTCCACGTAGTATCAGTTGGGAGCACTTACAAATTCGCTTCATGTAAAGGCTTGGCTAGAGAAGAAGGTGCAAGAAGCCATCATCACATGCTGTACATCTCAGTGCACCTTTATCAGAGCTTCCCCTCTGTTTTCACATGTTGTCTTCTCAATCACTGATTTAGCCCACATTTGTTGAAGGTACAGTGGCTATTTCTCTCAGTATAATTAGAAGCTGTCAAGCCTACCACAGGTTAGGCCTAGAATTGTCACAGTGTTGCTTCTGCCTCATTTTACTGATAAAGGGAAGAAACTGATGGTGACCTGCTTTGGAAAGTCTCAACCATAAGTCATTTAAAAGGTTGATCATGGCCGGGTGACGTGGCTCACGCCTGTAATTCCAGCACTTTGAGAAGCTGAGGCTGGCAGATCACAAGGTGAGGAGTTCAAGACCAGTCTGGCAAACATGGTGAAATCCCGTCTCTATTAAAAAGACAAAAATTAGCTGGGTGTGGTGGCATACGCCTGTGATCCCAGCTACTTGGAGGCTGAGGCAGGAGAATCACTTGAACCCAGGAGGCAGAGATTGCAGTAAGTCGAGATCACACCACTGCTTGGTGACAGAGTGAGACTCTGTCAAAAAAAAAAAAAAAGGAAGAAAAAAAAAGTTGCTCATGTGTGAATGTATGATGTATATGTGAATGTATGTATTCTCAGCGGTTTATATATTTTGTGTAGCTCATATTAAAAAAATACAGAGAATGAAGACAAGGAAGACACTTCTGAAATACACATGAAACATTAAAAAAATTCAACCATATACTAAATCACAAAGTAATGAATTACAAAGTGTGATGTCATAGGAGTTTGATTCACTGAACACACCACAATTAAAAATTTACAATAAAAATCTTTTCCACAAATATATAGCTAGAAATTAAACAAAGTCTTGGATGGGAAATAACTCCCCTGACTCCCCTGACATATCTTGTGTAGTTGATTGGACATCTTGAAAGGGCCACAAAACCAAAACAGAGTACAGTGCAAAATGAATTAATGGCTTTTCAAATTGAACATTTGTGAGCTTTCGCTCTGTCCAATCTTGTTGTAAGTGTCCAGTTAACTAAACTAACACCAAAATAATAACTGTCCTGCTTTATCTAAAACTGTTCAGTGGCAAGGATAAATCTGATGGACAAGTGGTTTCAAGGGAGACTAGAGGGCCCAATTTCCAATTCTTCTCCAAAGTTTTTGAGAATTGTCATTACCAATTATAAAACAAAATTTCAGTTTTCTTTGTTTTATTTTTATTAGGCACAGATGCTACATTTTCAGCAATAAACTCCACCATTATGTCCATGGCTCTCCCATAGAATCTAATTGAATGACCCAAGCAGAGGCACTCAGTCACTCTTTCTCTGTCAGCCAGTAACTGTTACTCTTGGTCCTTTGACTGGAAAACTGTTCTCTCTGATACCATTTTGTCCACTTCAAATGGGACAATTTTATTATGTAATTGGAATTGTCAAGTTAAATTTTCTTCAGAGAATGTCTTTCTTGAAATTTCTGAGGACTTCCTTATTTTATAAATATACCATACTTAATTTAGGATGAGACTTACCTGAATCCTTGCACTATATAATGCACAAGTTGAAGATCTCTATAAGGTACTTGGCTACATGGCTAAATAAATATTCTACTGCTACATGGGCTAAATAAATATTCTATTGCTATTGGTAAGGCTAGAGGAGCTGATGTCCTCATGGTTAAGAGTGACTGATCTTTACCTTTATTCAAGCTTGCATGGTACTCTTTGAAACTAGAAGCAAAGGAAGAATTGAGTCCCATAGTACAAAGACTAATAGAAAAAAGTAGTCTAATACTTGTACAAATTGTTTTATGTAAGAAGGTCAATAGACTTTGGTACATTTATTAAGATAAGATTGTAAGACTGTTATGCTCAGGTTTCCAGGGCAGTTAGCTCCAAATACTGTATTAGCTCCAAATACTGTATTCACCTCAACCACCAGCCATCACAGTTGTAGACATATGTTTTCATTTCTTTAGGATCTCCTTGGATTCTGGTGCTTGACACTTATTCTATTCTATTAGTAAAACTAATAACATACATGGATTGTCATATCCCAGAGATTCAGTGATTTTATTTTCCACAAATTTTTAGAATCTCAATGACCTCAAATTCCTTTAAATTCTATCTTGAATGAATGATAACCCTTTGCTAATCCACAAGTAAAACTCTAAAACAAATTTTATTACCATCTTCTTGTTGTATTCCCAAAAGTATCAAAATGTATTTAAGAAAAAAAAAATGCAATTGTATTAGCAAAACTTCCTTCCTTCATTCCTTCCTTGGTTCCTTCTTTCCTTCTTCCTTCCTTCCTTCCTTCCTTCCTCCCTTCCTTCCTCCCTCCCTCCTTCCTTCCTTCATTCCTTCTCTTCCTCCCTCCTTCTTTCCTTCCTTCCTTCTTTGCTTCCTTTCTTCCTCTTTGCTTCCTTCCTTCCTCCTTCCCCCTATCTTTCTTTCTTCCTTTTTCCCTTTCTTCCATTCTTCCTTATTGTTTTATGATTATTCTCATGGAAGTAACTCACCTCTGATTGATAAGAAGTCATTCATATCTTCTCTTGGCTAATTACTAAAAGACAATTCAGGGGACATTTATGTCTCACTGGCTATTGTGAACTGTGAGTTTCTATCTTCTTTGATATTTCTTTTTTTATGACCTGACCAAACAAACCTTCAGTGACAGGACTCCTCACTTGGGGAACATAGACATGAACAGAAATTTTGTAAACTAAAGTTATCTCTTCAATTGTCTCCTATATGTTCTTCAACTCTCCCCTTCATGGTCTACTTGTTTGTTGATAAACAATCTAGTCAGGCCTCTATATCTTAATGCTACTCTACGGAAACCACCAAATACCCCGAGCTAATGACAGTCTCTCCCTCAATCCGGTGGCAAAATCCACTGCCCACCTTGACATAGTAGCCACTGACAAATCACGGAGGCTTCTGCTGATAAAGTGTTAAAGTCACCTTTGAACCTAATAATCTCTATGATGTAAAATATTTGCTACTGACTGAAAGTATGCAATGTTTCTCAATGAGCTGGCTTACATATTATGATGCTTTGTTCCTTTCTTCTTCTCATGTTACTATCTATCACTGTGGCACGTTGAACCACGTCATGATTATTTCCTTACCAGAAGAAAAAGGAAACACGTGTCAGTTTAACCTCTAAGGATTGCCAGGACTTCAGGAATATTTATTAGAGGCTTCTTTGGATAATTAAAAATCGAGTCTTTTTGTTTATGAGTCATCAGAAATGAGAAATTATTACGCTGTCTATGCCATAACAGATCTTTAGTCTGACCCTGAAATATAACTTATTTTACTTAGGGAGGACAGGAGGCAAATATGCGGAACTTATTGACCTTAGGAGAGCCTGTCAACTTGCCATAGTGTTAATGCTTACACTCAGATTAGGTCCCCAATGATGCCTGATACTTGCGAAAAGGCAAGGCCTTCTAACCTCAGCAGCAACACCTGAACAACAGGTCAAGAAAATGCTAGGTGCCTTAATGCTGCTAAAGGAAGTAGCTATTGTGAAGGCAGAAACTCACCAAAAAATAAAAATAAAACAAAAAGTGACCTAGAAACTAAAGGAAGTAGAAATGTCCTAGCTAATCATTATGCCAAGCAGACAGTCTTTATAAAATTTTTGCCCCGGCCGGGTGCAGTGGCTCACACCTGTAATCCCAGCACTTTGGGAGGCTGAAGTGGGCGGATCATGAGGTCAGTTGATTGAGACCATCCTGGCTAACACGGTGAAACCCTGTCTCTAATAAAAATACAAAAACAAAATTAGCCAGGCCTGGTGGCGGCGCCTGTAGTCCCAGCTACTTGGGAGGCTGAGGCGGGAGAATGGCGTGAACCCGGGAGGCAGAGCCTGCAGTGAGCCGAGATGGCGCCACTGCACTCCAGCCTGGGCGACAGAGCGAGACTCTGTCTCAAAAAAAAAAAAAAAAAAAAAATTTGCCTGTCTGCAAATTTTTTTGCGCCATCTCAGTCTTTTATGTCTCTGCAATAAGTTCACAGAAGTCATTATATACAAAATATTTTTTCCTGACATCAGAAAAAAATATTAGAAAAGATCTGATGTTAATTACATGAAGATAATCTCAGGCTCCCTAGGAGGGTACCTCATAGTGTCAAAAGATCTCAAGTGGAAATAAAGTAAAATCCAAATGAGGTAAGTCAAATCCACAAGAACATGTCTCTAATGTATTTCTCATCTGCCTAAAACAAAATCTTGACAAAACTGTAAAGAAAGGATATGAATGCAGTCAGATCCTCAGGCCCACTTGAATAATTTCAGGTGAACTTCATATAAATACTCCCTTGCAATGGAGTATGACTGTGTTCTGGTTGAGGCATGTTTGTGTTCAGTAAGAGCCAAATCTTTTCTTTTCTGTAGAGCTATAGCTCAGAAGTGGCTAAAAGTGCCCACTTTTATGCATGCTTCTTGGGAACTTCCAACCTATCTTTTTACTGATAGAGATGCTCATTTTACTAAAAGTGTCATTAAAGAGCTCTGCAAGGTACAAGAGCTTGCTCAGAAGCTTCACTATGCATATAATCTAATCTGCAAAGAGGAAGGAAGAAATCGAAATTTCATATTAGCTAAAAATTTGAGACAAACATAAACTTTTTTACTCTAAGATCTTTTAACTTTATAATAATACAAAAATCTCTTTTGGACGTTCATCAATTCTGCTTTTATAAGTTAGTAATAGGTAGATTCATGTATCTAGGAATATCACCTCTGATCTAGACCCTGCCCTTTTGTGAGCAACTATAGCCAAATAATAGTATAAGACCTGAGCAATACAGAAAATATTATCAATTTACAGGTAGTCTTTCCTCAAACTCTTTTAAAACAATGTATAAACTAAAACCTGGAGACTTCATGTATTTGAAGAAATGTCAGAGAAAAATTTCTATTGAAAAGGGAGTGATCTGGTACTATCAACAAATGGCAACAAAACCTATAAGCTTATAAGCAGTATAGTAATGTAAAGCAAAGTAAGAAATGTACAGTAACTTTCCCTTACAAAATGCCATTTTAGAATTATATAGTGTTCTGCCATGTGGCAATAGAAAATAAAACTCTGCTCTCCTATAGGTGGTTTCTTTATCTGAAGAAGAAATTTTATGCAATAATAAACATTATTAAAATTTATGGTCTGTATTTACAGCATTTATTAAATAACATTTGAAGCTATATTTGATAAACAAACTATAAAAGCTATATAGTGAGTATTTTAATTGTTTCTTACACATGTTGATAATCTGTCATAAATCACTAAAACAAGATGAAAGGAAGAAAGGGAGGAAAGAAGGAACAAAGGGGAGAAGGAAGGAAGGAAGGGGAAAGGGAGGGTTAAGAAGGAAAAATGGGAGAAAAAATAAACAAAGGAAGAAAAAAATAAAGTGCATTATTCTGTCTTCTCACTAAGAAATTTAGAGGAAAATGAATACAGAAGACTATCTGATATAGTGATTAAAATATACCACCTCAAGGTGTCCTTCTTTGGCATATTTTGAGATGACTATTCAGAGGGGCTTCAGACACAGGAATAGCTCCAAAAAGCTATCTTTTTGTAGAAGAAATTTATATCTGTCTGCCTTAGTAAAGTAAATAGGGGATGCAGGAAGAGGGTTTCTCTGAGGTTTCCTTATCCAAATGTAGGAAAGATTAACTCACAGAAAGAGGAGGCTAAATGTGTGAAACTTTTAAAGTCTCAAAGAAGAAATTTTACCCAAGACTACCATTTATTCTTTCTGAGGGCTCCAACCTGGGAGACTTCATCTATATAACATAACACCATGCATTTTCTCCCCTCATCATCCTGTAACCTGTCTCTACCTCCCACCAGGAACTCCAAGCCTCTATTCCTTTCTGTACAGTATAAAAAGTATAGTCATCTGGCCTTTCTTTGAGTCTCAAAATTTGTGTGGCTCTCATGCACATGTGCATGTACTACATTTGTATCCCTTCTCTCCTGTTAATCTGTCTATAGTTGGTTTGCTTTACAGATTCCATTATCAAACCTTCAGAAAGGCAGAGAAGGAAGGAAAATTCCTTTTGCTCCATACAGAGGGAAACTAAAAAGCATGGTAGGCAAAGTTTCTAGTACACCCACATTTTGATTTACGTAAAGCTCATCTAAGTATATTGACCCAGCTCCTAGAGATTATATTTCAACACGTTGGAAATGGAGGCAGGAATTTCAAGAAGTTTCCCATATGATTTTGCTTCAGGCATTCTGAGGATCTGTCTTTGAAAAACACCTTGATTGTATTAATTTGTGTGGGGGGATGTAGAGGGAAAGAGAAGTTCAGGTCACATCTGGATTCTTTTATTCTCTTTTACTGTTGGTGTAAAGATGCCTGCCATTTTACAGGGCCCATATTTTTAATCACAGGTAATTTAAATTTTTCCAACTATCCTTCCACAAAATGCATTCTTTAAAATATCTATCTATCTATCTAGCTAGCTAGCTATGTAATCTATCTATTCATGCATGCATATGTGTGTACATGTAACCAGGGACCTCAGTTTTTAAATCATCCACTTTCTTTTTCATCTTTCCCTCCCTTTCACCTCTTCATTCCTTCCCTTCTAGGCACTCCCCTCAAGTAATGCATGTTTATCTAATTATTATCTTGCTTAAGAAATTTCAGAGGCTAATCTTGAATAAACCAAGCATGGAGCTGTGATTTCAGAATCCTCCCGCTTAAGGCTGAGTCATGAATAATTAGTCTGCCACCATCGAGCTGATGTCAAGATAATGTCAAGCAGACCTCCAGATGGGTGATTATCCAGATAGCCGTTGCAACAAGACACACAGACCTTGCACCCTGTACCACCACCACATGTTGCCCCTGCCAAATTTCCCTTTAAAAATCCGATGGTAAATTTTAAAATTTAAGATGGTACTTGCCATCTTCTCGATTTTCTGGCTCTCTGAGTAAACCTGCTTTTCCACCTATCAGCCCTCATCTCTTTTGTCTGGCTTTCAAGTGGTAAGCAGCCAGACTTGGATCATTATATATGTAACATTTCAGTTGACAAAGTAAGAGTCACTGCATTACTTATTAAGAAAAATGATTGCAGGATGATAATGTCTATTCATCTGTGTAGATAGATCGGAGTCTTCTTTTTTTATATTTTCTTCAGTAGACATGGACCCCCATGGGATTAACATTCTCTTGTAAATTATAGTTATGGAAGTACTACTTTAAAATTTCTTCAGCAGACTAAGTCATTTTCTGATTTGAAATAACATTTACTTTTTTATATAATTTATTAAACATTCCTGACAATAGCTGGCAATGGCCATTAACCACTTTTGGTTCAATATTGTATGAGTTATATTTATTCTTAGTAACATGTAAATTGCATGAAGCTAAGGAATCTTAGCACTTGTTGTTACCTACTTGGAGATATTTTTGTATTTTCATTACTCTCAAAGGGGGTATAGAGCCAGACGCAAGGTTAAGGAATGGAGTATATTGACTCTCCTTCAGAAGAGGCAACTGGATTTCTTCATATTCCCTTTTCACTCTTCTACCTGTTTATAATTTATTTTTCTAGTTCTCTTTAACTTAAAGAAACAAATAACAACCATCTCCACTGTTAGAAATAACTACTTTTTTTTTAATTCTCCTCCACTTACCTACTACTTTCAGTTCTTACATTATACCATTTAGCAAGTGGATAAAATATAACAGAAAGACTCACTTGGTTATTAATTTACTCTAAAAACTAGAGGATTGAAATTAAGCTCCTGCTATTGAGATGGACTTTGAAACATAAAATAGTGACACGTGTGCCTAGGGCATATTTCAGCCTCACAGATCAATTCTAAAGAGCCAAATTCCCCTAAGGTTATTTGTTCAGAGAGCCCCAAGTATTTGTTAGTCACTGTGCTTTGCATAAGTTGTAAATCCTTTTTCAGGGTAGCCTAAACCTACTTCTATCAAAAAAGACTATCAACAGGTAGAATTAAAAGTAGCTAAAAAGATGAACAAAACTCTTGCTTGGGGTTTATTCATACACCGTGATTCACATTCAGCATGAAGCAAGGTCTCCATAAAAATAAGGTCCCTGCTCTCTTACAGAGACTGGGAGATAGTTAGTGCTATCTTTCCTGGAGATTGCATTTCATAGAGATGTTTCCCAGTGCTTGAAATGACATTCCTGGGTTCTACAGCCGGCAAAAGACTCAAAGGTTTACATCAAAAAAAGTTAGAGAATAATTTACATTTATAATACAAGTTTTCTAAAGCAAAGCTCTAACAAAAGGCAAGTCAAGGCCTCGAGTCAGGAAAAAGCCCACCTAAAGTCTGTTCAAACTGAGGAAATCATTAAGGCCATCTTGGTCAGCTGGTAACAATTCTATGTTTCTAGTATAGGAAATTGTTGGGATCTGATAAAACTTGTAAATGTGATGGCAATGAATGTTCAAATCCATGATCTCTTTATATACTGTCTTTAACAGAAGTGATTTCAGAATCAGATTATTCATAATGACAAGACCCAATAAGATCAAATAAATCAGAATCTGGAATTACTTGATTTTTTTTAAGTAAAGGAAATACAATCAGTTAAGAAGCTAATATTTGAGCTTTCTTTTCTAAAATAAACTTCCAGGCTGTCCTGAGGCCAGTTATTTAAAATATCTACATCAAGGGTATTATGAAATAAAAAAAAAAAAGTTATAAAAGGTGACCCTAAGGCACAATAATATCTATAGTCATCAAAGAAAAAAACTGCAGTTATTTTCTAGACATTCTACTTTCTATTGCAGAAAATGGTATAAACTATATTTAGGAGCATTTCTTCTAAGAATTGAATCATAAAAATAGCTTAAAGAAATTAAAAAATGTATAATCTGAACATTTTTCTTAAGTAAGGTTTTGCCATATTATTTTAAAAGAAAAATCATAACTCTGCTATGTATCTGTTGAATGTAGAAGCTAAATGACTTTGTAGTTCTATTTTATCTTACTTGTATCCCTTTGCAAATGTTTTCACCTCTTGTAGGAGACAGCAGTTGGACTGTAGTGAGGCCTCTCAACAAACCAAATCCTCATTAGAAATTGTGCTAATTACACAGATTAAAAAGGTCAGGAAGGTTTGGTTGCACCAGAACTGAGAAGAGAGGAAAGGAACCATGTTCCTACACATGAGCAGAGTATTTTGCAATCTTTTGCTATGGTAATCACAAGTTTGGAAGACCTGAGTTCTTTATTCCTGAATAAGCTATTTGGCCTAGGGGAAAGTTGTGATCTTAAAATTCAGTGCTTTAAGTTTCTCCAGTAACTTCCTGGAGTCATCTTTTCTGTTACCCTACATTTACACACAAGAGTATTCTTATATTCTTGAGAAATATGTTTCCCAACGTCTCCAGAAATTCCATTTTTTAATTCTAGGAAGATTTGAGATTAAATATTAAGTTTTTATTTATTCATCATATGTTTTTGAACAAGTCACTTAACCTCCCCAAATTTCAGCTTTATTGAATATAAAAGGGATAATAATTATTTGTATTAATAGAGTTGTTGAGGCTATTAGTAAGATAATGTATGTGAATGTGCCATGTAAGTTGTAAAACAGAATTCAAGTATATGAAGACTAATTAATGTGATTTGTTTACTTATGATAAAGATGTTTTCTTCAGGGTTACATATTTTTCCATTAAGCCTTGATGTAGGATAAAGTTTTCTATCCAAATTTAATTCCTTCAGAGCCTTGAAGTGCACTTTTTGGGAGGCTATTCCAATGCCAACCTCTCGTTGGGAAATAGAAATACCTAGAACTAAAACATAAATATTCTAGGCTCTTGAATTTACTTCCCTCCTACTCACTTGATTTAAGTTAAATATTTTAAATCTTTCTGACTTTTCCTAAACTTCCCCTTTATCCTCAACTCGTCTTGGGAACTGCCATCTCAGAAATTACAGTAGTTTTCTACTTACTTTTTCCACTCCTAGATCGTGTGTGTGTGTGTGTGTGTGTGTGTGTGTGGAGTGGAGGGAGGGAAATTATGAAGATATTGTTTTCAAAGTGCAATACCTAAGGGGAAAATGGAGACTTAAAAAACAACTTTACCGCCCCTAAGTTGATTATCAGAAAATTCAGCAGAGTTTCAATAAATTGTGAAAATCTTATGACTAAAATGATTATTTATGAAATAATACAGTATTTTTTAAGAGGCTGATAAGAAATCTATCCTCTCTCCTTCCTAATGGTAGGCAGTTGGAAGGCATAAGGATGCAAAAGGAAATCTCATTTTCTGGCTTGACTTTTGGATACTCAACTCATTGTCCCTTTTTTACTCTTAAATTCCATCCCTTCTAACACTATATTATTAAAGAGAGGTGGACTTAAAATCATAGCCATTTAAAGCTAAATATTGGAGATCATTTAATGTGAAATTTTATTTTATAGATAAAATGTCTTAATCTATTCCTGCTGCTCTAACAAAATGTCTTAAGCTGCGTAATTTATAAAGCTAAGACATTTATTTCTGACAGTTCTGGAGGCTGGGAATTCCAAGATCAAGGTGCTAACATTCAGTGTCTGATAAGGGCCTTCCTGCTGCATCCTACGTGGAGGAAACAACGAAAAGATCAAAAGGGGTGACTGCTATGCCCTCGCATGGCAGAAAAGATGAAAGGGCAAAAGAGGAGGGGGTAGCACTCTGAAGTCCCTTTTATAAGGGCATTAATCCTATTCACTATGGCAGGACTCTCATGACCTAATCATATCTCAGAGGCACCACCTTCCAATACTATCACCTTGGTGATTAGGTTTTGAAAGAAGCCAGACACACTTCTCAGCTTCCTGGGCCCAACACAAACACATTCCTCCATACATCACAGCTTCACGGCTTCCCAGGCCCAACACTAACACATTCCTCCATACATCACAACTTCCAGGGCCCAGTGTAAACATTCCAAACTTCCAGGGCCCAGTGTAAACATTCCAAACTTCCAGGGCCCAGTGTAAACATTCCAAACTTCCAGGGCCCAGTACAAACATTCCTCCATACATCACAATTTCCAGGGCCCAGTACAAACACCACCTGGAGAGTCCCCCGATAAGGTTACAACCGTTTGTACTAAGAGCACGGAAACCAATGGGAAACGGCTAAATGTATAACTTAAAATGTTAACCAATTGTAATGCTGTAACCAGAAGAATTCCCTTGTTTCTTTGTAACCTTACATATCCTGTTTACATCGGGCTATAAAAAGCGAGCACACGCATTGTTCGGGGCCCTCTTGTATGTTGTAGAATGGAGGGACCAAGTTCGAACTTGCAGTAAAGATCCTTGCCGCTTGGCTTTGACTCTGGACTCTGGTGGTCTTCTTCGGGGAATAAACAGTCTGGGCATAACAGTTTAAACTTATGAATTGTTAAGGTATACACACAAGCATGTCTTCTTTATTGTGCTTTTCTTTGTTGTGCTTTGCTTGGTTGTACTTTGCACATATTGTATTTTACACAAATTAACGTTTTGTGGCAACCCTGTGTTGAGCAAGTCTATCACCACCATTTTTCCAATAACACGTGCTCATTTCATGTCTGTATCAGTATTCTTTAAGAATAAAGTATTTTTAAATTAAGGCATGTACTTTGACATAATGCTATTGCCCACAATATACTACAATACAATGTAAACACAACTTTTTTACATTGCACTGGGAGATCAAAAAATATTTTAACTCACTTTGTTGCAATATTTGCCTTACTGCTGTAGTCTGGAACCAAAATATCTCTGAGGTATTCCTGCACATTCAAACCACAGCACAAAATGACCACAAACTCTGGTTTGTGTAGTATAGTCCTGGTTTAGACCAGTTACCCTGATATGACTGTTATTAGCAGCCTTGTTTATTTTCAGACTTACCCTGGTTTGTATGAAAAATGACATAGTCATTCTGTATACATGGAAATAAGACATAGAAAATTAAGGGATTTCCCCAATTCTGAATAATTTATTTTGCTCTGCCTTTAGGGCCAGAATTCAGACCTGCTGATTCTTCCTGGGGTTCTAGTCACTGCACCTGGGTTCTCTCTATAATACTTTATCTCTTAGTCATTGCAATTCATGAACGATTTTTAAACACAGATGGAAAAGCCAAATCCCACCAAAAAAGTAGACACATTTCTCTTACAATGTTGACCATCTTTTATCCAAAAGCAACTAAAATATTTTCAATTTACCTCCTTCTACACTAGTGTGTATTACTCTTTTAGGATGATATACTGACAACATCAAACACTGTATGGTTTTTTTGTGTGTGTGTGTAGTATAAGTAAATAAAGTTCGGCTGCTTAAGACTGGGGGCAACATAATTTCTTTCACCATAAGGAAATCAATCAGTAATCAGACAAACAAACCTCACCAGACTCTTTCAGTTACCCAGGAATATGCCAGCTGCAAAATATTTGCAGCCCGCTATTTAGCCCTCAGTAGTAGGAGAAAATCTACTGTTTTTCTTCTACTGCTGTTAATGGTTAATTATGTGCTACTGAAAAGAACTGGTACTGAATTCATGTCCTGTACCTTTTGGCCTGAAGGGCTTGAACTTGAAGATTGCCTCCTGTCAGGGGACCCTCTGGACATGGGACCCAAGTCTGAATAAAACCCCATTGTTTCTCTATTTACTTGCTATGCATCAGGCATTGGGCAATCTGTCATGCATCTGCTCCATTCAGGCTTTGACTAATGATGTGGGAGGATCACAAAGTCTAATCTGACACAATGGCTGTGTAAATGTCATATGGGTCCCCTGTACATTTGCCCGAGGGCTCTTTGATGGGGCACATTTCAAAAACGATAAAGGTTATAGTACCCTGTGAAGGATTTATGCCATGCAGTCTTACTGGCCATGATTTAGTTTTGTAGCAGACATTCCATTTTAAATTTAGGAATTAATCATTTAGCATAGCTAGTTTTATTGGGTACTATAGAATATATAAGAAAGAATAAGGGATAAGGTTTCTGTATCTCATTGATTTTGTTAAATGAAAATAATAAATTCTTATGTATTTTCTCTGTGACATAATTCCGGTAAAAGAAACATTAAATATACATTAATCAAAAACTGTTTTTGCTTTAGAATGGCCCATGAGGTTTATAATCAAATAACATTGTCAGTTAATCATTAATATAATCTAACACTACACAATTCTAATTCTAGAAATCAAATATAAAATTCTTAGATTTAATACTTAAATAATTTATAGAACATTCTAATGTCAATGAAGACCCATGCATATATATAAATACATATTATTATTCCCAAACCAACACACACAGTATTTATTATCTCCAAACCAATATCTAAACACATTTTTTGGAATAAGAAAGTTACTTTCACCTAATAAACATGAATAAAACTAAAGAAACCCTTAAGATACGATCATCTATTAAAACCATTCCTTCATCCTCTAAGGTTGCAGTTCTTAGCCCTGGCCCATTAGAATTACCGGGACTACTTTTATGCAATACCAATACCTGAACCTTACTTTTTTTCATCATAGGTAGGAAGTTATTTCTACAGTTGGGAGAAAGCATCATCAAAGCTCATTTTTGAAAGATGCAAGATGCAGTCCAATTTAAAGATAAAATGCTCATAAGAAAGTAAGGCTGAAAGAATGTTAAGAAGCATGTTACCACAAACTTAGGAATACAATTATTGGACTTGTCGGGGGGGGGTCTCTCTAGACTCATCACACAAGTTATTAGAGGTGAATTAATACATAATTAACATCATTAATATTGGGTATTGCTGAAAGATGCAGAAATTTGTGTATCTGAAGATAATAGGAAGTTATTCCAGGAATAGCAGTTCGAATTTTGTAAAAACTACTGTGCTGTCCAAGTCCATCTACTAAAGTAACTAACCATCCCACTTAGGCTGGGCCTGAGGGATTTCTCAGGAAGTGGGATTTTCAATGCAAAAATCAGAGAATTCATGGTTACTTGAGACTTCAGGAAAGGGGAGAAGGAAATTGCCAAATGTAACTGTAAAGTACAAGTATATTAACATCTTTCCCCATAAAGCAATAATTCGAGGTAAATGACCAGTCGAATTGAATAGCTTTGATTTACAGTCCAGGAAGTGCATCATATTTTGGATATATTTTGCCAACATTCCCCCCCCCCTTTTCTCTTGGTGAAGCACTCTGATTCTTGTCACTGTTTTTTTTGTTTGTTGTCTACATTTCTAATAACACTGAATTGTTTCTGTGAACGGACTTTGAAATAGATTCCAATATATTTTATTCTCTACCCTCATTTATCTTTGTCTAGTTTTATTCAGATTGTTCTTCTTTCATTTCATACTGTGGCTATTTTTATGTGTTGATTCATTTTCCATTTAATTTATGTTTTCTGTTTAGTTTTTCAATATGGATATCTTTAATATGGAATATTTCAGTCACATAAAAATATGTAAAATATAATGTTAAAAGCACCCATGTGTTCACTGTCAAGGATAAATAAAAACATTAAGATGAAGTTAATGCCCCCCACCTCAACTGTCTTTTCTACCCTCCAGAGTCAAAGACTACCCTGCATTTGATGTTTATCTTTCCAAAGAATCTTTACATTTTTATTACATATGTATATATCTATACACAGTAGATTACATTATTGGGCATAGTTTTAATATTTATATAGGTAAAGTCTTATGATGTGTATTAGCATGTAACTTAAATTTGTCAGTATTGTGTATATAAGACTCCACCCCCCTCGGTTCATGCTATTCTCCTGCCTTAGCCTCCCAAGTAGCTGGAACTACAGGCGCCTGTCACCACGTCCAGCTAATTTTTTTTGTATTTTTAGTAGAGACAGGGTTCCACAGTGTTCGCCAGGATGGTCTCGACCTCCTGACCTCGTGACCTGCCCGCCTTGGCCTCCCAAAGTGCCAGCTATGTTTTTTTCCTCATTGTTTATCCATATAAACTCTGTAATAGAGATGTTAATTGAACAAAACATGAAATAAAATTTTAAAGAGAGTATTTTGATTGGAATTATGTTCCATATGCAATTTCAATTTGAGGAGAATTGAAAACTTTATAATATTCAGGTTTCCTATTCATGATGTCATGTGTCTCTCAGTATTATTTAATACTTTAAATAAAATTTTCTAATTTTCTCCATGAAAGTCTAGGATATATTTTGGTTGATTTTTTTCGTAGGTATGTTACTTGTTAAAATTTGTGTTGCAACTGTTACGACTATTTCTTTAAAAATGCATATTCTCACTGGTAGAGGGCTGCAATTGTTTTTTACACATCAGAATTGAGTAAAATGGTACTCTTGAATTGTTGAGTCTAGTAATTTGCTTCTAAATTATCTTGGTTTCATAGGAAGACAATCTAATAATATGTAAATGATATCATACACATGTTAGATGTTCACTTTTTTTTTTTACTATTGTGTCCACAATCAGAAACATTTGGAGACCCATTTTCCTACACTAATATTTCTCAAATTCCTATCCAAAGAACACTTCATCACCCAAATATCACCAAAGAGTCTTTTTAAAAAGTGTTGATTACCAAACAATAAACTAAGAACTCTGGGGTCATAAACTGTAAATCTGTATTTTTATTAAATCTCTGAGTCATTATTATAAAGACTAAAGTTTCAGAATCATTGTCCCAAATAATAAAGATCAAGAGGATTCTAAATATTCCCCTTTTTATTTTTAAGCTTAAAACTCTTACTCAAAAAAGAACAGGGTTCATTTGCCTGTGAGCAACAAAAGACGCTCCACGAGAAATGCTAGTTTTGATCAATAGGAGTTTTATTACTTGTTACAAGTAAGGAAAGCCCTGGCACTATTCTCTAACGTGGTGCTCCCAAAGGGAAAGCAACAGGAGGGTTTTACTGGGCAATGGAAAGGGTAGCAGGTGCATCATGGCATGTAGTCAGGGGGTCCTAGAGATGCAGACACAGGGTCATCATGTCAGCGCATAGGTTGAGTGTTATTATAATGAAGCTATAGGTCCTCCCAGGGTGGATACTTTAGCATGGTAATGAGAAAAGTTAACTGGGGTTCATCTGTAAGTTGCCAAGGTCTGTCAGGAGCTGGTTTCAGCCAAGTAGGTGGCCATATACCACATAGGGCTTGAAAAAAAAAAAAAACCACTGTAAGATAGGAAGCTGTAAACCAGACAGATTGTTCAGTCCAGTTGAATGCCTATAATCCCTGAAGACCCTACCTGTCTGCTCACAAAACTTTCCTAAAGATTTCCCCTCTTCTCATAGGATATTTCAACATGTGAGTTGCAAGTATAGATGACCTACCTAATTAAAAAGAAACAAACAAAAAAAGAAAATGTAAAACATAAAAATTTCACTCATATAAACTTCAAAGAATTAATTAATCTTTTCAGTATTATTATTTTTCAATATAATTACTTTGTGTGTGCTTCCTTGGAAAAGATGGAAATGATCACTATCTAAGCATTGAAGCATGCTGGTTTGATTTTAGATATCATTGACTTTACGCTTTTGTTCAGGATTTGTGGTCCCATTCTTACTCAAATGCCCTCATACATGTTAAGTCTAGTCTGATAATATTCTTTCCAATCAAAAATTTATTGTAAAGTAGAAACACTCTACATTTCAAACAATTAGATCAAAGTGACAATATGTTGGTCTTCATTTCTCATTGATTATGTACCTATAATTTTTACCAAACCACATTTCTCCCAAGAGATCCCTAAGGAGTTTGGCAAGTAAAATTTTCATGCTTCATTACCCACTCACAATGATACCAGTTTTCTCCTCCAGTTCTTCTGGAAAAACAGAAGTCCACCCTCCAGTTTTTCTCCTTCAAGCCTTCCTATTGATTTTCCTCTTAGGCTTGCCTCTCTTCTATTGTTTTTCAAGGTCTCCACTGGAATAAACTATGCAGGAGAAAGAACTTACTATCTTTTCCCCGTGTGTGTAAGGATGATCACTCAGTTAAAAATGGGGAAACTGAAAAATCATTATACTGCATTAGATAAGCAGTTTCTTTATTGCATTATCAGGTTTGCTTCAGATAAAATTATAGCTATCACTAGGAATGTACTTGTTACCTACATGGCAAATGTTTCCAGCCAGTATGTAACAATAAAATATGATCCAAATACATTGTTTAAATTCACATTATTATTAATTTATTCTACATGTTGATTCTTTGTCAAACAAAGGTTTGGAGAAATTATTCATCTGAGGAAGTTCTCAGCTGGACTTCAACTATTTATTTTCTATTCATTTTTAAAAGGATTTATTCTGAAAGGTTTCTTTTTTATTTAAAAAACTTTCATTCAGAAGCATACTGAATGAGGCAAGAAATACAGTATAAAGAATTTTGAGCAGTGTTTGTAATTTTTACTAAATGATAAATATTATTATTTTAAAAGACAATAAAAAGTTAAAGCTCTTAGTTTCTAACTATTGTGCATAGCAATCTACTGAGTTAATACAAATTCAATTTGTAATAATTATTTCTGTAATACATAAATTATACGGTACAATATAATAAGCGATAATAGTACGTATTACAGAATGATCTGACATCTTAACAAAAAACATCCTAACACATGGCTATTATACTGGAGGAAAATAGTATTGTGAAGTACCTGTACTTGCAATTCACATAGAAAATGAATCATAATGCATTAATGCCTTTGAATAATTTGCAAGTAAATGAACCAAAAAACTACATGGCATGACATAGGTACTTATGTTATTTGAGGGTGAAGAGAGGTAAAGGTAAGGGGGAGAAAAATTAGAATAAAGTCTGATGTTAATAAGTGCTTACATGTGTGGTAAGTCATCTTATAACATTTAACTAGATGTCTGAAATGCAATTACTTTCTATTTATTATTTTGCTGATTTGTTTGCTAATAAAATGTTATTGCCCAAATGACAACGTTGAATTAACTACAAAATGATGCTCTTGAAGATTAGCTAGATTAAATCATAGAATCCAATAACTGAAGAATTACTTCAGAGATCATCTAGTCACTCCTAAGTCTCCCAGTAGCAAAATCCCTTTACATCATTACATAAAGATGACTGTACATTCTGTCTATGGCAAACCCTGTATCCAATATCTGGATCCCTGCTTCCTCACTAAGAAAATCTGGAGCTTTCTCAAGGTTGCAAATATGCCTAATTAAATCTTCACCATCAACCTTGTGGTTTAGAGTGGCCATATCATACAGGTCTGGTTTAAAAAATAAATAAATAAGCAGATGTCTCCTAGAGGCGTCTGGGAAAGCATGTTCGTTCCTAACGAAAACAGGATAGGTGCCTTATCTCTATCTCAAATACTGACGTAATGGAGGAAGCTACTATGATAACCATCTTGTTGCCTTGAGAGAAAGATCAAAAGAATTGCAGAGACTTTGACCCTGACATCCTTGGGCCCTAAAACAGCATTTAACTACTTCCAAGTAGTTTGTTACGTAAAAACAAAATAAAAATAATCTATTTTTTAACCATTTATGAACTGGATTTCTCATTCTGCCATCTAACATATTCTTGGCTTATCAACTATCATTAAAATGTTCCAGAAGTGGTATATCCACAAAACAACAGCAAACATACATTATTACTAAAGTTCTTCCACCTGGATTTCTATAGATACTTTCAACTTCATATGTCAGAAAGTGAGATAACCACGGTCATCCTGAAACCTTGTTTTTTATTTTATATTTCCTGCCTTGCTGAAAGGAACTGCCTTCCTCTGAATCACTGAAGTCAGAAACTGAGAGTACTAACTTCAGACTTGCTCCTTATAGGCTCGGTGCATTTTCTGCATTAGTTCATTTAATCTTCTTACAAACCTGACAAGTCAGGTATTCATATTATTCAATGTAAGACCAAAACATGGAGGTGCTAAATATTTTTCCGAGTTTACACAGCTATTAAGTAACAGAGCTGGGATTTGAACAGAGGTAATTTGATAACAGAATTCAATTTTGATACTTCCTTGATTCTCTCTCATTCACTCACCATGTTCAATAGTTCAATGGTTACCAAATCCTGATTATGTTGTCACGATACTTGTCAAGTCTGTTTGCTTTGCTCCCTTCTGGTTAGTACTGATGTGTCCTCTATTCAAACAAGAAACTACATTACAGCAATAAATAATCCAAACAAGACGAAAGGGAATGTTTATGTAGAAGGACAAGTGGGAAAGGAAACTAACACTTACTAAGTCTTTATAGTATACAGGGCTCTGTATTACTTCATTTAATTTTTCATCATGTCTCTATGAAGTAGTTATTGCTGTGCCTATTTGATAGATGAGAAACTAAGTTACACAGGTAGTCATCAGCAGACCAACTGGGTTGAAGGATAGTGATAAGAGGTAAATGATGAAGGTGTCATGATGTTGTTATTGAATGGTTTTAAAAGGCATCAGTTGTCCACATAGGGACAGTAGTTTAGGATTTTTGATAGTGAAGTTATATAGTTTTGTGGCCACTGATTCTAAGTCTCACTGGCGTGAAACAAGTAAATATATAAAACTGATCACAAAACTTTAATTATCTGAGCAATTTACCCACAACATGTTTTAAATATGTCGTAGTAGCAGCCTCAAAATATTCTCCAGAAGCCAAGCTTAAATTGATCCATGTGGGTCCAACTCTAGTCACAATATTTCAGAGAGAAAGCAAAATCCTAGGCTGCTTGATTTCTAAAATTTAGAAAATATATTGCACTATAAAACTGCTTTTGAAATCTCAGTAAGAAAAATGTTCATTGAGAGCCAAATCAGATAAGTGGTCTGGTTTTATGCTCAGTTGAATGATACCAGTTGCTTCACCAATTTGCTAAATTTTAATGTATTTGCTAACTTTAGTTCACATATTTTTTTTCTTTTTCCACTTCTCTTCCCCTCTGCTGCTTTGTCCTCTTCTCTTTTGTGTCTGATTATAATATAATAAACATACCACAGCGCTGTGCTATTCCTCAAAAATGTAAATGCAGAAAATAAAATCGTTGTTGAATGTTAGACTCAGGCTGCTTCCCGCCATTTACAAACTGCTAGGCTCATTTTCATATGAAGCCCTGGAAATAGAGGGAGTTAGACTGCAAAATGAAATGTCCTCATAGGCTATTCCTGCATGGAGGACCACTGACAAATTTTATGGCCTTGGATCCAGAAATAAACACCATTCGGTGACTGTTTGTACAGTCAGCCCATTAAGTGCAATGATTTGTATGTCCTCAAGAGATCCCTTAAACTACAGTGCCCTGTGTTTGCAGCAGCTTGGCAGGAGTTGTAATTTTTTTTAATCCTGCAGCTTACTGGCCAATAAAGTGTATGCAAGGCACAATACCTCTCCAGTAAATACAAAAGAAAAACATTGTGACTGTAGGGCTTCACGGAGTCTCTGAGCGATGTCATGTATGCAAAGAGCATTGAAGGCTCATCTATTCTGTTTTGTTAAAGCAACTTTCTTCATGGATGAGGATGCTTACCCTATATTAAACATCCTGTAACCTATAAATATGGCCAAAATAGTCTAGCTATCTCTAATACTTCTTAAGAGGGTTTTACAAAGTAGAACCTTACAAAGATAATAATGTTCTGATGACAATGGCTCAATCAGCATTCTAAAATAAAGATTACCAGTATTCATGAAGGAGTTTTCTTAAGCAAGCAAAGATACTCATATAAAAAAATGTATTCAGTGGGGTAACCTCTGCCTAAAAATTGGTGAGTCCCTTCTCCAGTTAAATACTGGGCAGTATTTTCTAGCATTGTCTAATCTGTGTTTGTCCTATTTTGGGTGCCCTGTGCTGTTTACATAGTTGGTTAGTTTGTGGATGTTCACTTGTAGGTGCAGGTTTTATTGTTGTATTTTCTTAAATGATTGTTCAAAACCCACTTTAATATTTTCTCAGTAAATCTATACAGATTTTTTTCCTTCCAATTCTCTCTAGAAAGTCCTGGATGCCTGCTTTGCATATTACTCAAGGAATGGATTTTTTTGATTGATTGATTGTAATTCTGAGTCTTGCAACCTTTTTGCTTTCTGATTACATTATATGCTGATTTCTGAATGTCTTCAGCATCATCTAACAAACTGAAGTCAGGAAAATTGAAAATACTTTTGGATAGAAAGAATTTTAGTTGGGGTCCAGCATAAAAATGGGTTTTCCATATTGGACAGAAATATATGCCATCAAATGCCATTACCTCTCTTTCTCCCTTCTGTTCTCACCCCCAACAACTGAAGCTCAGGAGAATATTTCTAACTTAAACTGTGTTATGTACTGGGAGCCCAAGTTCATGGACGTACAACACCTTACATACTGTTGGAATTGAATTAAAGTGCTAAAATTTAAATGTGAAAATATTTACTAAGCCACAATTTCAGAATGCATTCAGTCTTTTCTTTGAGTAGCTATTATATATTAGGAACTGTGCTAGGCTCTAGGGACGCAAAGACAAGGTCCATGACTCAAGGAACTCACTGTATAGTAAGAAGAAAGATAAATCGAGTGTCAATTGCTAAAACATAGACATACAAATTGAATGACTGTCTAACTTTTAATGCTATTCTTTTATTGGGTGCACAAAAGAATGCAATTCATGGAGCAAAATGAACATGTTTATAAAAAGGGCTACACTATTAAGAAACAAGGTAAAGTAAGACATCATATGTGGGTGTTGCGGTGGGTATTTTATTTAAAACTTGAAGAAACTGAATGAGTAAGCTTAACCCTACCCATCAATATCTCATAAGTGAAAATAAGTCAAAAAGTGTGAAGAAAATAGCATACAACAAGGGCACTATATCCAACAAAAGTTTAAATACATCTTAAGATTGTAATACAACTATAAAAGTGGTCTGGCAGTTTGATTATGAAAATGCAAAAATTGGGGGGCGGAGCAAGATGGCCGAATAGGAACAGCTCCAGTCTCCAACTCCCAGCGCAAGAGACACAGAAGACCAGTGATTTCTGCATTTTCAATGGAGGTACTGGGTTCATCTCACTAGGGAGTGCCGGACAATCGGTGCTGGTCAGCTGCTGCAGCCCGACCAGCGAGAGCTGAAGCAGGGCGAGGCATCGCCTCACCTAGGAAGCACACAGGGGAAGGGAATCGCTTTACCTAGCCAGGGGAACTGAGACACACAACACCTGGAAAATTGGGTAACTCCCACCCCAATACTGCGCTTTAAGCAAACGGGCACAACAGGAGATTATATCCCACACCTGGCCAGGAGGGTCCCATGCCCACGGAGCCTCCCTCATTACTAGCACAACAGTTTGTGATCTAACCGCAAGGCAGCAGCAAGGCTGGGGGAGGGGGGCCCGCCATTGCTGAGGCTTAAGTAGGTAAAAAAAGCTGCTGGGAAGCTTGAACTGGGTGGAGCTCACAGCAGCTCAAGGAAGCCTCCCTGTCTCTGTAGACTCCACCTCTGGGGACAGGGCACAGCTAAACAACAACAACAACAACAAAAAGCAGCAGAA
>NW_012117777.1:1853938-1933868 GCF_000951035.1 Colobus angolensis palliatus
CATGGCACAAGTATACATATGTAACAAACCTGCACGTTATGCACATGTACCCTAGAACTTAAAGTATAATAATAATTTAAAAATAAATAAATAAATAAATAAAAGAACAAAGATTAAAAAAAAAAGAAAATGCAAAAATTTAACTTGGATGAAAAGAAATAGCAAAAACAATCAATCCATAACTCTATTGTCACTTTGGTCCTTAAACTTTAAAAACTCTTAGTGGAACATATATTTATAAGCATTTTTAAGCAATTACTCTGTGTAAAACACAGATGCATGTGCAAATATTGATGCCTTTATTACAAGTGTTCTGCTTTTCTTTTTCTTGATGAAATCAGTATCTTTGTGGCTATTAATAAGAATTTTGCCATTGACTAGTCATTGTTTTCTTTCAGTTTTCATATGCTAAACATGAAGGCTACGTCTCAGTGTGGTTTGGAATTTGTAGCTCACTTTGTATCATGTTCTCTCCTACAAGATCCTTAATTGCTTCTTGTCTCATCTTGTGCCTACCACCACAATCCTTGTGAATTTTTGCCACCATCACACATTTGTTTTTGTCCCTCTGCCCTCCTCTATCCCCAGTTCATTCAGTGACTTCTTGGTGTCCAGCACTGCTTCAGAAGGTCAAGCCATGGAGCTGATTCTAAAGTTGGCCCTGGAAATCTCAACTGAGGCATTTGAGCTTTCCTTAAATGCACTTGCTTGTCATGTGTAGCACTTAAACAGCATCTCATGTGAGGAAATCATACATGGTTTATTTAAAAGCCCCTCAGCTCCCTTGCGGCAATAACCAAGAACAGGCAGCTAAATCGTTGCGTGCCTCTGTTGTTTGCTGCAAATCATAACATCAAATACAGCATGAATCACATGGAGGAGCACCCAAAAATAATTTATGCTGATGAATCCCAGCTATTAACGTAAGTAGCACTGTCTGCCTGCCTTGCTGAAAGTGAGATTGGGTTACAAGAGGAGGGAATCAGAACTGAGCAATAGCTTAAATCTCTAATGGGTTTATGGGGTATAATTACAGCAGGTATGCATATATAAATCATGTTTAACATTTTTAAAGTACAATCACATTTGGTCTTTTCAAGAGTAGAAAAATGAATAAAATAGAGATATTAGAGATAGGAATAGCCCCAGGAATTACAATTCTCCATAATGATAGCCAAGCAGGAGGACCCGCAGCTGTACTCCCAGCTACTCAGGAGGCTAAGGCATGAGGGACTGGTTGAGCTTAGGAGTTGAAGGTTACAGTGAGCTATGACTGCACCACTGCACTCCAGCCTGGGCAACGGAGCAAGACACTGTCTGTTAATCAAAAGGGGATAGAGAGGGGAATCATAAGACAGCAGATTATACAACTGAAAAAAATTCAACAACTGAAAATGCAGGAGTATATCTGGGCCTCAGTGATAACTGGAACTAGGACTCTTCCTCCAAATCTTGTCTCTGTTTCTGTAGGTTTGCTTCAGTCTCCTCCATTTCAGAATGACTGACTGTCCATATGGTCACTGATATCTCCCAATCCCCATACCTCATGGCTGCCACCACACCAGAGAGGGCTAGATGTCTTTTGGTTTTGTTTTTTCAGTTTCCTTAGTAAATCCTGGGTTGGGGCTCTGAATGATTTGGTAGGAGTCATGTGTCCACTCTTAGACTAGTGATCTATAAGCCAGGAGACAGAGTCATGGGGCACAACCATGATGCCTGCCACCCACCTCTCAAAGGGCAGGTGATGGTTAATTTTATGCATCAACTTGACTGGGCTGTGGTAACCAGCTATTTAATCAAACTCTAAGTATGGACGTGAAGGCATTTTGTATATGTGGTTAACACCTGCAATCAGTTCACTTTAAGTAAAGGAGAATACCCACAATAGTGTAGGTCGACCTTATCCAATCAGTTGAAGGCCTCATAAGCAAAAACGGAGGTTTCCTGGAGAAGAAGAAACTCTGCCTCAAGATTGCAGTGTCAACTCCTGCAGAGCTTCCAGCCTGCCCTGTGGATCTATGGATTTTGAATTTGCCAGTCTCCACAATTATGTGAACCAATTCATTAAAATAAATAGACAGCTATAGCTATAGCTGTATCTATGTAAAAAAAAAAAAAAAATGATAAACAAAACAATAACATTGATGAAAGTGAGTTTCTACCCTCTTCAGGGTTCTCATATTGAACTGAAAGTATCATGATTTTACCAAAATAACAAGTCAAGAGATAAAACCCCAGGTGTACAGTTGTATATGTGATGGCTACTAAGCAAATTCAAAATTCAGCAGAATTTTACACTTTTTCCCTCTCCTACTCTTCCATTGAAAGGTAGAACTCCAAGCCATGCATTGCCTGTTTAGGCTACAATAGGAAAGGCTGATCCAGGCATAGCACTAATTAATTAGAGAGCTCCATCAGTGTCAATTTCTCTAAAAATCAGTTATCTCTATAGTAGCAACCTCAGAAGTCATGTAAGTCTAAAAAATGAGGTATGAAAGTATGTTCAGAAGAGTGTAGTGGCATCAAGGTTCTGAGGTCATATTGTCTTGGAATCAATATTAATAGATTTTGAAACAAACAAGAAGTGAGTCACATCTGACACAGTAGGTAAGATAAGATGTCATATTGTGTATGAGTGAGTTCTTGATTTCATACCAAAAGGCTTCACTTATGTCCTTTCATAAGACATATCAGATTCTAAGTTGTGGAAGAAAACACACTATTGGAAATGAGGAGAAGGTATGCCAGCAGGGCCATGGAGATAAGTCGTTGTATGAAAAAGTGAAGAGTCACAGGGGATAGTATGCAAACATAATTTTTAGGAAGCTGAATTAAGTTGTGTAACTAGCACTCACTTAGAGCGAAAATCCTTCATTTATATACACTGTAAAATCTATAACTCAGGCGTATTTAATTCCTTACACTTAAAAAAATAGGATTTAGAAATGCTTCAACATATTGAAATTTTGAGCTTTCTAAACACTTTCTTAAGAAAGAAAACAACACATTTCCAAAGCATGTTCTTGGACTAGCTGTGCAAAAGAAAAATGACTAAGATTTAAACTACAAGTCTCTTTCTTTATTCTTTAAACATGAACAGATTTTCACCCAGAAATACAGGACAGATCCAAATGTTGCTGTGCAGGATTACAAAATTTTGCTAAGGCTGTCTGCAGCATGAACCAAGGTTACAGTTTGGTTCCTACTGCTTTTCCTTTATGCCAGAAAAAGAGACATCAACAATTATAATAGCTTGCTTTCTCTCTCTCTTTCTTCCTTCCCTCCTTCCCTCCTTCCTTCCCTCCTTCCTTCCTCCCTTCCTTCCTTCCTTCCTTCTTTTCTTTTCTTTGTCTTCTTTCCTTGCTTTCTTTTTCTTTCTTTCCCCTCTTTTCTTTCCTTTTTTCACCCGTTTTTTTAAATTCATAAAGATGTCACATCCTCTCTACATCTTCAAGTTTCTCCATGGCCTTCCCTTGGGAGAATATGGGGTGTTCCAAACAACAGGAACAACATCCATCTAACATATTTTGATTAAACACCCATTTGTATTTAATCACAATGGATACAGAAGGCTGCGCTGCTATCCCACTGGGCCCAGAGGAAAGAGTATAGAGCCAGAGAATTACATTATTTAGCTTTAAAATGTAATAAAATTTGCCTTGCTAGGTTTGAAGTCACTCGCTAGGAACGTGTGACCTCTTTCTTCCTTCTAATTTCTCCTTTTAGATGGGAATGTTTATCTTATGCCTGCGCCATCACTGTATTTTGGAAGCACATGCTTGTTTGGTTTCAAACAAGATAAATCATACCTCAAGTCTCACCTCTACCTGATTTCAATAATCTTTAGATGAAACTTTGGACTAAGAGTTTATGCTGGAAAAGGGTAGTCGGTTCCTTGGAATTGCTCCTCATGTGACATCCATTGATATCATTGTGGTGTCACCTTGCTACCATTAGGTGGTGGTTAGTGGCCTAACTGTCCACTTGGCCTTCTCTGATATCCCCCTATTAGGGAGGACTAGAGATGATTTATTATAGCTAGAAAGGAATGTCCTGTCTTCATACTCAGTTGTGTTACAGTCTGTTGAAAGTGGAAGGCTATATGCCCACCTGTCTTTACTGGTGGGAATGGGAACCAGACTTCTTTTGTGGTATTTGAAATGGGTTAAGATTTTGGGGGCTGTTGGAATGGTGATTAATGTATTTGAATGTGAAAACGATATGAATTATTTTGGGGGTCCAGAAGGTAAAGTGGTATGAATTGAACTGTTTCTGTCACAAATTACTACCTTGAAGCCCTAACCGCCAATGTGACTATGTTTGAAGATAGGGCCTTTAAAGATAAAATTAATATTAAATGATGTTATAAGGTTGGGATCCTAATCCAATATGACTGGTATTCTTATAAGAAAAGGAAGAAATACTAGGGATATACACACTTGGAAAAAGACCACGAGAGAATGCAGGGAGAAGGTGGCACTCTGCAAGCAAAGGAGAAACAGAGAAACCAGATCTTTTGACACTTTGATCTAGGACATTCAATCTCCAGAACTATGAGAAATAAATTTCTGTCCTTTAAGATAGTCTGTGGTATGTTATGACTGACTAACACAGTCTGAAAGGTGGAGAGAGGAAGGCAGAGTGGCTAGGGATCTTAGGGTGAAAGACTCAATATGGGAAAGTTGACAACCTAGGAATGCCAGTGGATGCAGACAAAAATGACCCAACAAAAGCTTACTTTCTATAGCTAAAGGACCAGGAGAAGGGTAGTCTTGTCTGTCTATCTGTCTGTCTGTCTGTCTATCTATCTATCTATCTATCTATCTATCTATCTATCTATCTATCTATCTACAGTTTACACAGTGAACTGAATAAAAAGTACAATACAACATAGCAAGAAAATTATGACACAGCTAAAGTAGTGCTGAGAAAAAAATTATGTCATTCAATGATTACATTAGAAAAGAGGAAATCTCATGGCAACAATCTAATGTCTTACTCTAATTATTTCTTTGAAAAGATCAATAAAATTAAAAAATACATCACAAGATTTGACAAAAATAAAAGAAAGAAAATATACAAATTACCAATATTAGGAACAAAATAAGGATTATCTTTATAGACCTTACAGACAGCAAAATTATAAGAAAATACTTTGTACACAGAAATTTGATTCTTGGATAAAATGAACTTTTTTTATTTTTTCTTAGAGACAGGGTCTTGCTCTCTCATCTGGGCTAGAGTAGAGTTGCAGATCTCAGCTCACTGAAACCCCTGTCTCCAGGGCTCAAGTGATCCTGCCACCTCAAGCCTTCTGAGTAGCAGGGACTACATGCCATCAAGCCTGGCTAATTTTTATTTTTCATAGAGATGAGGACTTGCTATGTTATATGTTACCAAAGCTGGTTTTGAACTTCAGGACTCAAACCATCAGCCTGCCTTGGCCTCCTAAAGTGCTGGGACTACAGGTGTAAGTCACTGTTTCTGGCCTAATTTTTTAAATACACACAGACATAAACACACACACACACACGAACACACACACACAAACTACCATAACTTACCCCAAATAAAATGCTATTTGAATAGTCCTATAATTATTAAAGAAATAAAATTCATAATTTAAAACACGCCAAAAAAGAAAACTTCACACCAAATGGTCTTATTAGAGAGTTATAGCAAACTCTCAAAGAAAAATTAACATTAATTCAATGCAACCGTAGGGACAGTGGCATCAGTAAGATAACAGACTAGGAGGTACCAACTCGCAGCTCTTTCACCAAAGACAGTGAATAAACAACTACATACAGACAAAAATGTAGTAAGATGAAAATTATATCAAACATCTTTTCCATCCACTAAGCTTTGAAAGTAGAAATCAATAACAAGAGGAAAATTTACAAATATGTGGAACTTAAACAATACACTCCTGCACAAGCAACAGACAAAAGAAAACATCAAACAGGAAATGAAAAAGTATATTGAGTTAAACGAAAATGGAAATGCAATATAACAAAATGTGTGAGATGCAGCAAAAGCAGTTCTAAGAGGGAGGTTTATACCTCAAGAAACTAGAAGAAGAACAAACTAAACCCAAACAAACTAAGCCCAAAGTTAGCCCAAACTTCTTTTCCAAAGGAAAAAAAAATGATAAATATTAGAGCAGAAATAAATGAAATAGAGAATAAAAATGATAAACAGAACTAAGAGTTTGCTTTCTGGAAAGCTAAAAATGGATAAAATATTAGCTAAAGAAAAAAGCTATGTCTCAGGTAAAGTATAAATGAAAGTGGAGACGTTACAAATAATACCACAGAAATGCAAAGGATCATAAAAGACTACTATGAGCAATTTTATGCCAACACATTGAATAACCTAGCTGCCAATATTTTATAATAAATCTCTCTTCCTCCCTCTCTATTTATATCTATACACACAGATCTATATTCTATTATTTCTGTTTCTCTGGATAACCCTGACTAAGACAAGTTTATAAATTTGAAGGCAGTTCACCATAGTCTTCCGACACGAGCTATTGCTGCGGAAAGATTTCACTCTGTCCTGCTTTCCAATGCTATAACTGCCTGTGATGGTGGTGGTGATCATTTCTTTTCATCTAGAATCTAACAGGAATATCTTTTAACTTATGTTTTTCTGAAATGTCATGATAATGTGTCTCTGTGTTGAGTTTACTTTTATTCACTGTCTTCAGTATTGGAGGGTCATTTTCAATATAGCATTTTATGCATTTAAAATTTCTTTATGCTACCTTTTCTCCCCTGTTTTCTCAATCCTCTATGTAAGACATCATTAATGTAATTATAGATGGCAAATAGGAATGATAAAACCAATAAGAACTCTTAAAACTTGTGCTCAAAGGGGGAATATATCCATCCTTTCTGTTCATATTTCATTAGTCAAAGCAAATCACATAATCAGGGTTTATGTCAATGGGGTGAATTTAACCATCCTCCCACCAGGAATGGGTCTGGTGGGGAGGGCCAGTGAATATTTTGCCAACAATAAAATGTACTACACTCAGTGGCTGTTCATATTTGAGTAATCGTTGGCTTTGCAGGCACATCTTAGAGCTGACAGGCTAGCTACACTGTGTAGTCACTGAATGAGGAGTCGCGTATTTAACAGTGGAGAATGCACAAGTTAGTACATAGGGCAATTTCCCCCTATGATTATCCAGTTTCTTTAGAAAGGGATCCTTAGACTCCTGCTTCACGTAATTTTGCCTGGCCATAGCTGTTCCAGAAGCAAAGAGGAGTAAGTGAGCAGGTCTTCAACAAAATATCTTATTTTAGTTACACATCTTGTTCCTGTTTTTCAACATACATGAGTCTATAGTTTCCAGCTTCTTCTGTTAAATTTCCTCAGAGAGTAAACCTTTGTTCTTCCTGGGAGCATTCATCTGGTTAGGTGGTATTATGGAACAATCTGGATTTAAATCTTTTATATATAGATGCACAAATAATTACCCCATTTCTGGTTTTGCCCTCACTACTCTTCCTAACGAGGAAGAGTATCTCCAATCTCTGAACTTTTTAAAAGTCCCCTGCCGTGAAATGGTTTGACTCATTATCAGTATTCTCCTCGCCATGCACTTAAGGTTTCAGTTCTTTCCAGCCAGTTGGATTTGTTAGAAGTTTTCCATTTTTTTCCAACTGATCTCCCATTGTCTCCACTTCCATAATCTTTGTCCAAGTAGGTTTTACCATTTTATACTCTTTAGTGTCAATTTAGTGGCCACTTGAGAGGAAGCAGAGATAAGCACATGTGATTTAAAGTCAAAGTGTAAAGGTTTAAAGAGTATAAAAGGGAGTAGAATTGTTGAAGAGTTTTGAAACACGTTGGAAGAAAAGGTAAAAATGTACTAGAACAATGTTCAAGTCAACCCTGAGACAAATGAAACTTGAGGATGATGACAATGAACAACGAAGAGGGAAAAGAATAAATATAAATTGAGAAAAAGGAGCAAAATTCCTTAACATAATGAAATGGACATGATAAATGTGAATAACCAATAGGCCATAATTAATATGGAAGATAAAAATAAAATAAAATAAGTAAAAGAATATCTTAATAATAACCTTAATGAGCTTTTATCTATTTGTTTTTAAACACGAGATGAAGTTATATTTAAAAAAAAAAAAAAAGCCTGTAATAAGATTTAGACCCAAGGGTGGAAAATATATTTTGTTCATTTTTAAATTTCTACTTCCAAGCAGAATGCTTGGAATGTAATTCAATTGCTGTTGCTTGAAGGCCTTAACGCCTTCATGACTTAACATAATTGAGGTTCACAATACCAATTTAGTAATTTTAATTCAGAAAATTTGTGCAACAAGAATCTGGCATCTGCAGAGTTATTTAGACAGTATATGAAAACACAACAGGCTGTCTTTGGTAAAGGATCCCATGTTCAGGGAAATATGATAATATTTACATGAGTCTTTCATTTGCAAAACATTTTATACTCCTAAAATTGCTCAACATTATTCTTTGTTTAATAATTATTGCCAGGATTTGAGGTAGGATCACTTATGTAAGAGAAGTATAGAATTTTATAAACTGTGAACAAAGTTACAAGAACTTAGATTTGTTGTAGACATATGTGTTCATTAAAAAAAAAAAAATATATATATATATATATATATAGAGAGAGAGAGAGAGAGAGAGAGAGAGAACACCTATGTTTCTGGCACTCATGCATGCTTTAGTTGTGGCGATGAACAAAACAGTGAGAACATCCCTTTTCTAGTGGAGCTTGTATAGTAACGGTGTTGACAGCTGTAGTGAGACCTCAGTTCTTGTCTTCTAAGTTTAAAAGAACTTAAATAAGAGACACATGGCAAAGGAGATGCAGCATAACTTATCGTGAAAGAAAAAGAATACTTTGAAAGTTAAGTGCAGAGTAGACAGTACACCCCGAGAGAGAGAGTTCAGGGTGGGCTACTGGTAAGGATGAGACAGCAAAGACTGGCACTAGGGAGACTCCTGTTGTGGAAGTCTTACATGATTAATCATAAGGAGGTGGGAAGAGGTGTTACTAGTAAGCATGTTCTGGATAGTCATCTGGGTGCACATGCGCAGTAGTTGTGCATGCTTGTTTATACATTGCATGTCTCATTAGCATCTTAAAATCTCCACGCAGGGGTGTGTTTTTTAACATCATGACAAGAAAAGGGTCAGTCTGAGGACAGGTAAAATAAAAGTGTGCATGCTCTCTACGGGGGAAATTCCCTACAGAAGACAGCTTTGCTTGAATGCACGTAACTCCAATGAGAATGCTGAGGTTTAATTGTGTTGATTGTAAGGTCCCACGGTTACCATGTCCCAATGACATGGTCACTTCCTTGATTGCCTATCCTGCCTCAACAGTGGTAGAGGCACAATGAAAAAAATCAGTCAAATATATAGCATACTGAATTGTTATAAAACTTATGGAGAAAACTAAAGCAGGAGAGGTGGAAAATGTTCCTGAAAAGTTGACATTTGAGTAAAACCCAAACTTGATAGTGAGGGAAGTATTCCCAAAAGAGTCAACAGCAAGTGCAAAAGCCATAAAGTGCTACAGGTTTTGTACTTTTGAAGAATTAAAGAAGAGAAGTTTGACCTAAGTAGGATGTGAGTAAGGAAAAGGAGAAGTTAAGTAAGATAGATTATAGGGAAACAAAGTGTAAAAAACTTCTCAGGGGCCATTAAAGGGACTTTGGCTTTTACTATAAGTGACATGAAAAACTAATGAGGATTTTGAGTAGGGCAGTAAAAGCTCAAAATGAATTCGAATTCCTTTTATCTGAATTCACTACAGTTCTAATAAAAACTAGGCAGGCTAGTAAATATTCAGTGACTAAATAAAAGTTAGTATCCAGTTTAGTTGTTCTTATAATGTCTGAGGCTGAGCTTCGATTATTACCATTAAATTTGTATACTGTAAAAGATAAATGGCATTCATGGCATCAAAATTTTTAATTCAGCCCATATCCTATCTCTTTACCATGCAAACTGACATGGCTTCCCAACGTAACACTGCGTGTGACCACATGGTTTCCTTTTGGCCACATGGTCAAAAAAGTTCACTTATTTTTAAAATCTATTAATACAATATATAAAATTAAAAGGTCAAATGAGAAAAAACAAAGCTGTCATCTCAAAAGCTCCCCAAATGAACTTAATAAAATACTACAATGTTTTGTTTAACAAAATCCTTCAGAAAATAGATGAATATAAATATGGATTTTCCCAACATAATAAAGGATATTAAATTTAAGCCAAGAATTTATATTATAAACTTACTGTTACTTTCTTATTAAAATTACAATGAGTTGAGTATCCGTGGCAGTCAGAATTCTACAATGGCCTTCAAGTTTCATGCCCCTGCTACACCCAGTACACATACACACACACACACAAAATCTCTTGTATAATCCCCTCCCATTGAGTACAGATCTAATTTATGAAAATGGTGAAATATCACTCTCATGATTAGTTTACTAATCAGTTGACCTTGGGTTAATAAAAAGGGGTAAAGTATTAACCTGGTGAGTCTGAGCAATAGGATTTATGACCTATTGAAACCATGAAATAATAATTGCCTGTTGTTTTAAGTTGCTATTTTGTGGTAATTTGTTATGCAGAAATAGAAAACTGAAACAGACTGCAAAATATCACCATTGTGATATTACACAAAAGAAAGCATATTTAAGAAAAATTCTGTGGTAATCAAGTGAAGATTATTTGAACTAATATAAGTTAATCTATGTATACATGTATACACGGGTATAAAATTATACGCTCAAAAATTGACTCATTTCTTAGTAGTAATAAAATAATTCTAAAAACCTAAAACAAGCTAACAAAAAATACAATGGGTCCATATGTTTAAATGCATGTGGCATTTCCTCTTTCAGTACCACATACTCTTCCTACAACCTCTCAAGCTTCATTTCATCAGAGATGCCTCCCCTAAATTTTATTATATAGAGATTGAGGTCAATCTCTATATGCTCTTGGTGCTTCACATACCTCTCGTTTTATTAATTATGGTATTAAAATTATATCTTTATATTGCTTGTTCTTTTATTATTATTTTCCCCAATGGATGACATGAAAATCTCTCTTTTGGCTCAGTGTTTTTCTTCAGGACTTCTGTAGAGGTTAGTCCTCAAAAATTGTTATGAATATTTATAAATGATGAGATAAAATAGTATATAGATGTCATTTATTCCTAAGTTAGTTTATAGGTTTGGTAAAGTATCAGTTAATGAATAGCACAGGTAGCCTGTAACAGAGACCCTTCATTATGTAGTGAAAATAGTCAACAAAAGATGAAGTAAAAGAGATGGTTAAATCTGTGTACTTGTGTGTGTTTCTGCATTTATTGTATTGTCAAGTTTATTTCTGAATTATTGCACGTTATTTTTTGGTTGGCAAAATAAAGGCAGTGTGGTAAAGAAAAAATTGTGATCAAATTTGATTAACCTCTATTTAAAGATAAGAAAACTATATAAGTATTTAGTCACTCCAATCTACTGTAGTGTCTCAAAGGTAGGGTAATACCTTTGGTTACCTTTAAATCAATATCAATGATTTTATTCTACTGGAGTTAATAGGTATTTATGTAATCAAATAAAACAAGGATCTGAACTCTCAAAATGATTATCACCCTTTTATAATTACAGGTAATTACTTATTAGTGTTAATTCTCACTAGAGTTAATAATTTATTCAACAAATAGAGCAGACCAATAAGGCAGGACTTATGATGACATATAAAATCAACCCTAGGACACTTGATTAAGGAAAATGACCTTTTAAGGACTGAGAAATCAGTAGTGCCACCTGCAATATCTATGAAGGGGACTATAGTGTAGAGCCAATGAATGAAAAAGCAAGAAATGATGATAAAGAGGATATTTTCTCATAAGAATAGAGAACAATAAAGGTAAGGCAAATGGACGAGAAAACAAAGGAAGTAAAAGCAAAATTAGCATTTGAGAAAAATGTGGGAGATGAAAATATTAATCATGGGGAAAAAAAGAAAGGGAAACATTCAAATAAGAGGAAAGGAAAAATGTCCATTATAGGAGAAACAGAAATTTATCACAGAAGGGAGAAAAATATCTGAGTAAAAAAGATGAGAGGATAAAGATAAATATTAAAGGCAATAAAAAAGTGATAGGCAAGAGGTAATGTCACTGAAAAGTACAGAAAGTAGAAAAGATGGTTAGAAAAGAGTGAAAATATTGGAATGCAAGAGAAACACACAGAGGAGACAGACTAAAAGAGGAAGAATGAAAGTGAGAAGGCCCAGTATACAGTAAGTCATTTTAAGAGGTTTTGGGGGAAACCAGCCCCCGATAATTCAACATTATTTCACTATTTCCCTAAGTGTCAGCAGGTCTGAGAAATAAAGGAAAGAGTACAAAAGAGAAATTTTAAAGCTGGGTGTCTGGGGGAGACATCACATGTTGGCAGTTTCTGTGATGCCCACAAGCTGCAAAACCAGCAAGTTTTTATTAGTGATTTTCAAAAGGGAGGGGTGTACAAATAGGGTGTGGGTCACAGAGATCACATGTTTCACAAGGCAATAAAATATCACAAGGCAAGTGGAGGCAGGGCAAGATCACAGGACTGGGGTGAAATTAAAATTGCTAATGAAGTTTCAGGCATGCATTGTCATTGATAACATCTTATTAGGAGACAAGGTTTGAGAGCAGACCACTGGTCTGACCAAAATTTATTAGGCGGGAATTTCCTTGCCCTAATAAGCCTGGGAGCACTACGGGGGTCCAGGGCTTATTTCATCCCTTATCTATAACTGTAAAAGACAGACGTTCCCAAAGAGGCCATTTTAGAGCCCTCCCCTTGGGAACACATTCTCTTTCTCAGGGATGTTCCTTGCGGAGAAAAAGATGTTCCAGCAATATTTCTCCTATTTACTTTTGAAAGAAGAGAAATATGGCTCTGTTCCACCTGGCTCTCAGGCAGCCAGACCTAATGGTTATCTCCTTTGTTCCCTGAACATAGCTGTTAACCTGATCTTTTTTCAAGGTGACCAGATTTCATATTGTTTAAACAATTTGTGCAGTTAATGCAATCATCACAGGGTCCTGAGGTGACATTCATCCTCAGCTTATGACAATGATGGGATTAAGAGATTAAAGAAAAGACAGGCATAGGAAATCACAAGAGTATTGATTGGGGAAGTGATAAATGTCCATGAAACCTTCACAATTTATGTTCAGAGACTGCAGTAAAGACAGGCATAAGAAATTATAAAAGTATTACTTTTGGGAACTAATAAATGTCCACGAAATCTTCACAATTTATGTTCTTCTGCCATGGCTTCAGCCAGTCCCTCTGTTCAGGGTCCCTGACTTCCAGCAACAAAAAGGGAAAGAAAACGGAATGAGAAGAAAAATGAAAGTAGATGAATATAAAAGACAGCAGGGGGATATCTGAACATCAATGGGATTAATATTTCCAAGCAATGATTGTGGAAGCAAATAAATGTTCTTAAAATTCTTCTTCTACTATAAGTCATAGGTATTCATGTAACTAAATAAACTAAGAACATTACCCATAAATGTAATCACCCCCTTTTACAATTACATATAATTACATATTAGTGTCAATTCTGATGGTGTTTAGTCATTTATTGAATATACAGAACAGGCCAATAAATGAATGTAAGAAATGACTAAATCAATTGTGTGTGTGCTTGTGTACACTTTTGCATGTGTGTGTGTGGTGTTGTCTCTCCTCACCTTCCCTTTCAGCCCTGTTAGGAGGAACTCACTGTAGAGTCTACATCACAGTGTGAGGAACTGATGATTAATGAGGGAGAGTGTTTTCAAATCTAAGGTTCTTCATGATCGCTAAACAGTAAAACCACAGGGAACAACAGGACACCTGTGCCAGTACTACCTAAAAATGAAAAATTGAGAAGAGTGTTGCCTTTTCCTCCTTTGTCTTTCCATAGGAGAGAAAAATCTTTCAGAAGTTGATGGATATTTTGACATCTGGTGCTAAGCCCAAGTCCTATAACTGTTCCATAAATATGCTTCAAAATTTAACATGCTCTCTAGCTGGGTGCCTAGGAACTTTCCTGCATCAAAGTATTTATGGATGATAGATAAACTACAGTTGTAAAGATGTTTGTGGGTGTTTTCAAAGATGGTTTCATGTTCCCCTGCCAGATTTCTATAGGTAGCTTGAACACACTTGGTGTTGTACAACAACCTGTACTTCTAAATAAAAATAAAATTCTGAAATGTTGTTTCAAACATTCACTGAAGTCCATGTTATTTCCATTAATGCCTTTGTCTTTTTAATGCGGTCCTTAGATTTCCCAATCAATTTTCACTGACTTTCTAATTTGGACTTCAGTAATATGCAGCAATCTCATCAGAAAATACATTTAGCACATGGCTAAATTACTGAGTTGGAATTTCATTTTCTTTGGCATTTTAAGATAGTCTGAGTAAACTGATAGTAAATGCTTTGGGGACAATAGACCTCTTTTATCAGTGTACAGCTCTCCACTCAGTGTTAAATTATTTCTTGAAATGGGTAGTTGGAGAGAATAATATTGAGAAGAGAAACATTAAATATGTTTGACTAAGCTAAGAGCCCCAGAATATATTTTAAATTAGTAGGTTCAGTATTATCACCCTTAATTTAGTTCACTCACAAATATACTGTGTTGTGGGATAGCACATTTTTCAAATAAATAGGGACAGAGTAGCAGAATTAGCTGACACTAACTGAATGGCAATTTTATGGATTTATTTTTCTGTTGAAATGAGCTCCTAGCGATAAATGTAGAAGACTCTGGAAATGGACTGGTACAATTCAGAAATCTGCAGAAGCTCCTTGACTTATGATGAGGGTGCGTCCTGATAAACATATCATAACTTGAAAAGATCCTAAGTTAAAAATACATGTAATGCCCCTAACCTATTGAACATCATAGCTTAGCGTAGCCTACCTTAAAAGTGCTCAGAATATTTACTGTATCCCATGGTTGGGCAAAGTAATCTAACACAGGGCCTATTTTACAATAAAGTGTTGAATATCTCTTGTAATTTGTTGGACATTGAGCTGAAAATGAAAAGCAGAATGGTTCTATGGGTACTCCAAGTATGGTTTCTAATGAACGGGTATTATTGCAGTCAAATGAACTGGTTCTATGGGTACTCCAAGTATGGTTTCTAATGAACGGGTACTATTGCAGTCAAAAAAATCGTGAGTCAAGTTATAGTAAGTTGGGGGTCATCTGCATTTTTCTATATTTTGGTGACAACTTCTTGGTTTAAAAATAAAAATATTCTAGGTGCAGAATTAGAGTGAAATATCAGGGGTGGAAGGGCCGTAAGGCATGAGGGTGACATACACCCAAGGACACATATTTGAAACCTCATGTTCTACTTCAACCTAGCCTTCCTTTTTATTCCTCTTCTGCTCCTACATGAAAGAGGAAACAGTCCCTAATGCCAATTTCAGACGCTCCCCATGTTAGTTCTCAGTACTTCATGCTTGTTAAAATGTGTGATCTTTTCCTATCATTTCTAAAACCTCCTAGATAACTCACCTTTTCACTGTTGTTGCAATCTCTCCACATTGTTCTGCAGAAAAATGCTGCTGACTTGTAACGCATCCTTCCTCTTTTTTTTTTTTTTTTGTCTTTCCATTGGCAAAGTCACATGGTATGGTTGTGAGTCAATACCATAATAGAACATTAACATACATATGCATATCAGGATATTAGAGAAAATATGAAGAATAAAGCAACTGTATAATTTGCAGCACCATCCAAAAAATGGTAAAATTTCCACCACTGCTCTCTTACATAAATATATTTTTAAAGATTAAAAGCATGTGGGAAGATATACTAAACCAATCTGTTTTATCTAAATCAGTATGATTTACTTTGTCTACATATTTGTAGCCAATTTTTAGTCAATAAAAGTTATTTATACATACACACACACACACACACATATATATATATATACACACACTACACACACACACAAACGAATTCCTCAGCTAAGCATATTGCTATATAGATACAGTGTAATGGGTTTTGAAGGATAAATAGTTGTTCCCTTGGGAAACAGAAGAAATAGCCCAATTTTCAATCTACTGCATATATTTTCAGTGAAATTAGTGGGATATCTTTATGTAAGAAAGATTTACCAAGAAAGGCGATGGGTGATATTTGGTCTTCATTCACAAAAGTTGCTTTGACCTCAAGTGAAAGTACTGAGAAGAACAGAAAACAATACTGTATGTTATATTCAGGAGCTGAAGCACATTTATTGTGACATTTGATGACAGTATAATAATGTGCCTTGGTACCATATTATTTGGTGTGCCATTCTTAGATCTTATGTTGCCATAACAACAGAATATGCGTGTGTGTTTAGTAGAAAGACAATCCTTTTTTTTCCAGTCAGTTTTTTCTTTGATCTACAGAACTCGCTTCTTTTCTCTGAAGTTTTCACAATACAGCGTGATAGAAGGAGCACAGGTAATAATTACAGAAACTTCAAGAGAAAAAGAATACATGTGTTAAATGAAAGCGTTAAGCTCATTGCCTTGTGTCCTAAGACATTTAAAGATGATTGAAGTGATTCCTGTCTGTATCTATCATAATGCCCTTTTCCCCTTATCAGAGACAAACTAAATATACAAAGGTTATGGCTTTCTTGATTAATCTATGTGACAGGGGCAAATTGCCTGTTTTCTTTTGTTCCTTTTTTTTTTTTTTTTTCCTATGGAGTGCCAGAGGCAGGGAACTCCTATGCTTCACCAGTGACTCATAGGAAAACTTAATATATTAAGTCTCTACTGCCCACTGGCCCTGCAGTACCTGATTGATGTGGTCCCAAAGTAAAGTAGGCTAACCTTCATTGAACCAAGCACTTCAGAGGCATGGGAAGAAGTATGGGAGAAGGAGTCCTAGTACTCTGGCAATGAGGAAAGTAAGTGTGCTATTTTGCTGTTAGTTGTGTTATCTATATTTTTGAAGACAACCTTTTGTTACCATTGTTACCTGTAGAGTTACTGTATTTTTACAGTAACTGTATTATCTGTAGTAACTGTATTTTGTAGTTACTGTATTATCTTAGTAGTTACAAAATATAGGTGTCTGTGAAACCCTCAGTTTTCCAGATTGTAACATGGATTTAATAACATATAATATTTTTGGTGAGAATTATATTAAATAATCTATGCAAATGTTTAAAAGACTACCTAGAAAAAACTTTGAGCATAATCAATGATAATTACCATAATTACATGAAGGGATGTGGAAAACACTGAAGGGGGTCTTTGGGCTACTGCTGAGCTGATGACATATGCTCTTTACCCTGAAGTCACTCTTCCCCTTTTCCTGCAGTATAGAAGAGTTCATCAAGTTTTCATTTGATAATCCAGTTCACGTTTGATAATCTTCTTGCTAACTATCACCCATGACCCAAGCCAGCACAATAAGCTGTTAAGAGGCACTATGCTAGGTATTTAATACTTTGCAGCATTTACTATGGTGATGTTGGGCATGGAGTTACTTATAAAACCATTATTTTAGATATTTTACAGTTTCAAAGAAACACCACATGTATTTTCAATACTAATTATGTACACACATTTAATATTTGATATGAATATCTTATCAGTGGTCCTCAAATCCAGCTGCACATCAGAATCAGAATCATCATGGAGAGTATTGCAAATACAGGTTTATGGGCACCGCAACACTGATGTTCTGATTTGGTAGGAAAAAAGCAGGGCTACAAAACCTATATTTTGACAACTTCTAAGACTATTCTGATATAAAATCCAGTTTGAGAATTAGAGTTCTGTAGTAGTTATAGTACTTAAACTTATATTAACTTTGTGATAAACACACACACACACTCACACATACACACACATGCCCTATTTGGTACTTTAATTTTCCTTCTCCTCATGTATTTACAGCAATGCGATGAAGGAGACAATATGATACCCTACATGACAAAACATAGGATGTACTGTATTTGCTTTTAGCACAATTGAAAGACATGCCAGAAAAAAATGTAGACCTGAGAGAAAAAGATTCTATAATGCTTTGCAAAATTATTGTTCTTTTAATCATGTAAAAAGGACTGGATTTAATTTTTGCAAGTTTTTCTTTTCTTTGCATGTTAAGTATTGAAGTATCTTCAATATTGTGATCTCTTCAAATTTATCTCAGCAAAAAACAAGGGCTATATTCTATCATTGTGGCCTATTTTTGAATTTCTATTTATGAGGTAGGCCATCATTATAATGTTAAGTAATTAATGAGATATGAATAGTAAAATTACTATGAGGTTTTAAATCATTTAAAGTCTATTCAGTATTATTACATCTTTGACAAAGGAAAATAAAATTCATGATGAAAAAGAGAATTACAACCTCATCTAAACTAATCTACCTGTGGTTTTTAAATATCACTTGGATCAACACATTAGCTCTCCTTGGTAACTGTCAGTCTCAATATATAAGTGATTGACCTAACTTTATAGTATTCACTATAACTCCTTAGCTACAGCTGACAGGACTGAAAATTGTATAGGATTATTTCTCATATGTCTAACGTGGTCCTGCATGTTAACATTGGCTAGTTGAATGCATGTTCCCTAAAAGAATTCCTCCTTCAAATCTGAGCTCCCATGTAATCTGTTTAGACTTTGTTTTCTTCAGTTTCAATTAACTGGCCAAATCCAACCTAACCTTGTAGAGGAAACAACTAGTAATGGTGTTATCAAAGGACTCAAACAGGCATGTGTGTTTGGACATTTTGGTATATTCTGTTCTGCTTATGTATAGGAGATGATTCATGAAGCCATTTGAAAAAGTTACTTTCCCCGTTACAAGCTAAACTCTGTGTGACAATTTCTTTAAGCTATCCCCATCCATTCGGAGCACTTGGGCCTTTCCTTGCATTCTACATTTTTCAGTATGTGTGCCAGCTTGTCCTCTATCCTCTGAATTCACCCAGTTCAAGTCCCGGTTTTAAAAATTTTATTAATTATACTCTTAAAAGAAGATGTTATAAATTCTATGTAAGAATAAATATGCAGTCATGACTGCCCATTATATCACAGTAACTATGACACTAAGAAACAGAGAATAAAAGTTTGCAAAATTGGGAATAAAATGACTTAGATTTTACTCCATAAATCTGTGGTAATCTTGCGCCAGTTCTTATTACACTAAGCCTTTGTTCCCTCATGTGTAAATGGGAATAAATATGCTTACTTTCTGCTTCACAAGGTGGTTATGAGTTTAAAATAAGGCAATTTACATGAAGATGCTTTGGAATTGTGAATCATTATATAGAAAAATTATGTTATTAAAATAAGTAACTTCCAATTTAATATCTCAGTTGTATAGAGTAAAAGATTGAATACGCTTTTGTATACAGCAGATTTGGCCAGGAATCAGTACCATGACTTCTGTGAAATATGGCTAATAATGTCTAAAAGTTAGGACTTCTCTGAAGATTAATAAGATCAAGTTTATCTCTTGACTGCCTCCTCTCCAATCTTTACTTCCTAAAACTTACCCTGTTTTCCAAAGCCATACATCTCAGGCTTTTGCACATAAAACTTTGATTGTATAACCATATATCTGTAAAAATACACACCCCACCACATATATATATATATATATATATAACAAGCAAACAAAAATCCTCCTCTCGTTTCCCATGGAAGCTATGTATCTCCATCGTGAAATGTATGTCACCATGATGATTTTATGTTTTTCACTGTCTTCTAGGTTATACCATAAATTCCTTGAAATATAGAATAATTGACTTAATTTGCTTTATATTTTCATGATCTGACACATGTCAGATACTTAACACTCAATAAACATTTTTAGAATTAAAGTAAGTAGCTCAGAAATGGGCATTCAAATTCACATGAATTCATTACTGAGCTACTGACTACAGAAATTGTGTTGTAATTCTTACTAGATTAAATCCAACTTCTTCTATGTTATTTGGAAATAATAAAAAAAAAACATGATGCTATACTGAGCATTATAATAAGATACATTTTATTCAGAGAAAGTGTTTTTCTGTAATACGCTGTTTATTACAGTAAAATTCCATTTAAAAAATTCTGGTATGTATTAAGAATGATAACACTGTTTCTCCTTAAGATATTTGTCCTATACCCAGAGGACATATATTCATATATTATATTGGAAATATTATTAGTGCATTAAACTTCCAGAACAACTACAAGTCCCACCCAAGGAATTAATACATCTTTTTATACAGTAGTCATATAATCCATTAAGTGTGTTTATGCACAGTGGAATTGTAACTGGGATGGATGATATGAAGTCAACCTTATAACTTCTTGGAAACTCATAGTTGCACAATAGCAAGAATGAATATAAAGGGAAGTGTCTCACTCTGCCATCCTTTTTTTAATCTGTAAAATTGAAAATAAAAAAAATGAATAATCATTTTTGTCAAATACAAGTAGGGTTTGGAGTTCCCATGGAGTCGCTTGCCCAGCAGCCTTTCATCCTCTTACTGAATCTCTGAAGATACATACAATGCATGGTGAAAGCACTCCCCTCCACTTTCTGCATTTTCTTGGTCTTTCCTTTCTATTCCCCTCAAAATTTATAAAAGCAGATATCAGGGGTTGAAGGAGGTAATGATCATGATTGGTAACTGAGATGGGAAGCGCTGCCTATGATCCTAAGAAATGTTACTTTCCCCCAGAAAAACACTAACAGTGCAAGACACAGTGAGAATTACAGAGCCATGGATGGACGATCCTTTTGAGGACAATAGAGGGGGAATTTGGATACGTTTCCTGAGTGAGAAACCTTCCAGATGGCAATCTGAAAGTTAGTTGTTCCTTCTCAAAACACAGAGCTTTCTCAAGAGAAAGATAACACTCTCTTTCATCAGAGCGAGTGAGGTAAATTTTCAACAGAGTTATTCTGGAATTGGAAAACAAAATGTGTGCAAGGAGTTTTTTGTTGTTGTTTGCTTATATAACATAGTAGAAATACCTGATGTTTTGCGGTTGAGGCAAAACATCCTCTAACACAAGAATACAATGTCTATAATGCATCTGAGGATCTTTCCAATCAGGAATGACAGCGCAGAATTCAAAGAGGTCAACACAGACTAGAGTATGAAGCAAACTAGAAGGGGTTACAAGTCTCAGGCTTTACCAACTGAGCTAGTCAGGTGACCACAGAAGAGATAAACAGGACACAGAAGTGACCCAATTACTTCCCAGTCCTCATATTGGAGTTATGACTCATCACTCATAAGGAAAATTGCTGATTATTGTTCATACTTGAATATGGTATGTAGGTGATTATATATACATTTAAGTTAATCAGTCACTGCATTTGTTTAACCATTTTGAAATTGAGTTGTTTTTAAACATTTATTTGATTAAAAAGTTAAGATTAAAACAAATTAAAAACCGAAATGTTCATCTGCAATAGATCATTCTTACAATTCTATACAATTGAATACTAATAAACAATAAAAAGAAGAAGCTATAGTTACAGTAAACAAGGATCTTCAGTAAAAGAAGTCGAACACAAGTTTATCTAATATTTTATTTATATTAAGTTCTAAACAAAAAAACTACTATACTGTGATACAATGGTACATATAGAAATGGATAATGATTTTTATGGAGGATGTGTGACTAAAAGAGGCTATGGAGGTTGGGGGGCTTCTGGATGATGGTACTATGATTCTTTGATCTAGATGTTGGTTACTAGGATTTTATCACTTTGGGGACATTTTACCAAGTTATAGAGAATGGCTATTCGTATGTCATCTTTCATTTGAAAGAGTTCAAAATAAATAAACACACAGGTCATGAATGTAATATATAGAAGAAATACATGGGAGGACAATTTTCTTGTCAACAGCTCTCATATTGCCATCCCAACCAGCATACTCCACAAGTCAATGAACAATCTGCCAACTCCAAATATCCTAATACTTCACATTTGATGCTTTGGTTCATTTTGTTCCCCCAGCTTCGATCATCTACATTTTCTCTTCCCTGGAGAAACCAAGTTCAATCCACAAAGCCCATGTAATATTTCTCTGAACTTAAGAGCTCCTGATCTGAACATTCTTACATCTTTGATTATCTCTAAATGAACTTTTTTTTTTTTTTTTTGAGACGGAGTCTTGCTCTGTCACTCAGGCTGAAGTGCAGTGGTGCGATCTCGGCTCACTGCAACCTCCACCTCCCAGGTTCAAGCAATTCTCCTGCCTCAGCCTCCTGAGTAGCTGGGCTTACAGGCACACACCACCAAGCCCGGCTAATTTTTGTATTTTTTTAGTAGAGACGGGGTTTCACCATGTTGGCCAGGCTGGTCTCAAACTCCTGACCTCGTGATCTGCTCGCCTCAGTCTCCCAAAGTGCTGGGATTATAGGCATGAGGCACCATGCCCAGCCTAAATGAACTTTTTTTTCGCTGCCTATTACAGTTTGTATACTTGTCCTACTCTTTCTCTTAAACATGAAGCTTCCTTAAGTCGAGGGCTATGCTTGCCATCTTTGTGTTTCCATCTAAAGTACTTGGCATAGCTCCTGGCCTGTATTAGGTACCATAGTCTGTAAATACTTGTACAATGGAATGATACTTACAGTCATTTTCGACTGCAATGCCTTTATATTCCACAGAATTTTAGAGGTCATTTTGCAGTTCCTCAGAAGGCTATGATTTTTTAATATATGGTCAAGGATAAGATTACTTGTGGTACTTCATCATAGTATAACATAACAACAAACTTCAATTGTTTAATATTTCAATCTGCAAGATCTGCCTAATAGATGGGAAAAAAAATGGTTCCTTTCTTGTGGGAGCGAATGTTCCAGGGAGACTAATACATATATCCTGTAACTATATTGCAACAAAACAAATTATCAACTCCACTCATGCTGGGGCTGAAACCTTCTACCTTGATTTGCATTCATCAGACAACTTGGGCTAAGCCTGGCTCTGACAATCAAATCATTACTATAAATGTAATGATCTGTTATGCTGCTCTTTCTCTCTCTTCGTGATTGCTGTTTTTCTTCCTTGAGCCTGGAACGCAAAGAATTAGGAGAAAGTTGCAAGTCTAGAAGGTGAAATCAAGGATATATTTTTCATACTATTACACAAAATTAAGGAAGCTGTGACACATGTTTTAATCAGAAGGAACTCTATCCACATTAGACAATACTATTCACTTTAGGTTTGTTTAGATAGAGACCAGTTCTGTCTCTTGGTTGAGGGGATTACCATAATTTTCATTTTTTATTTCAGAAGGCTCAGTGTCTCTACAACTTCTTTTTGTATGTCAGCAGTCAACTAAGTCATGGAGACAGTTTTTTACATAACCTTCCCACCTGCCACTTGTTTGGCACATTATACTGCTTGGGAGAACAGTGAACCAGCGGTAAACAGGTCCTGAGGAGAAGCTTCCAGATTGCAGCAGTGTAAGTTCTGATTGCTTCCCTCCTGGCTATGACATTGTTTTTCCCTAACATTGAAATACCATTATTTTCTTGATACAAACTTTGTTTACTGCTTGTGATCTTGTTTCCTAGGGTTTCAAAAAATTAGTCCCCCTTAAATAATCCAAGAAGAAAAAAAGATCATCTAAGAGAAAGCACAGTTACCATGCAGTATCTTTCAAGGCTTGAAGCTGCACCGATTAGAATGCTTTTCTGTGGTTACATATCTTCATCTGCCATATTGGCTGGAGACAAAAAAAATGCCTTCTCTCCATTTTACTAACACAGATTTCTAGAAACTGACTCTTGCTCTCAAATATGCAATATGCAGAACTCCTTTATAAATAACATTTATCTAAGATTGAGCCTTCACAATTGTAAAAAAGTAATGCATTCATCATCTTGCAAAAGAGCTTTCCAATGAAACATAACAAACCTAACTGGAGAGCAGGAAAAAAAAAGAGGGGGGTCAGGGAGACGGGACTGGATTATAGCAGCAGATAAATATTTTTCATTAAACATTAAAAACAACATCTGTTACTCTCCTTAATAGTGTGAAGATTTCACTTTATTAAGTTTGGGGTGGTTAATGACTTTCAAAGTAATTTGCAATTTAAACATGCCTCTATCTAGTGACTAATTCATGACAGTCTTCAGCATTAACTATCAATTTTATTAACGGTTTCTCTCTCAAAAGTGAAAAAGTGGTACATCATTTCCTTGATTTGTGATAATAAGAAATAAATGGATATTCTAAAAATTTTGTGATAATAAGAAATAAATGGATATTCTAAAAATATTTAGTCTGACGTTTCTCAGTGTTTCCCATTTCTAAACTTTCCTCTTTTTCTCTAAGAAAGGAATATTTGGGAACTAAAGAACAATTGATTAGTGAAAGCAAGAATCTCTTCTCTTCTCCTATATTATTCATCTCCAAATTGCCAGCTGATGGTGGTCATTACATTTCTTGTAATGACGACTTTGTTCACAGAGCCAGGCTCAGCCTAAGTTGTTCAGTGAATGCAGATCAAAGTAGAAAGTTTTAACCCCACAATAATGGAGCTGACAACTTGTTTTGTTGCAATATACCTAGAGCATGGGTGAGATGATGAGAACTCAGAGTATGCTGCAGCCACAGTGCTTGCCTGTACATTCCCAGCCTTCACTGTGACTTTCATCTTCAGCTTCTTATCACCCATTGGAGCTGTGCTCTCAACTCCAATGTGATTAGCTGATGCTCTTAGTAATGCCTTACCCCAAAAGGCTGGAAACTATTTCTTATTTTCAACCAATACTTGAGGTCAATATAACAGAAAATCAGTCCAATTCAAACTTGTGCTTATGATGTTCCTCAGGAAGACATGATACCACTGATAACCTCACCTTGGTAGTCAACCTCTTATCTCTCTGGCTTTGCCTAATGTTAATATTCTCTCTTTATCCACTTATCTATGCCAGTTAAGTCCCAGCAGTTTCCAAGTCAGCTTAGTATATCAGTAATTTGAAATACATATTTCATTAAATATGAATTATATATTTTATATATATATATAATCAATTCTATCCTTTGTTTCTTTATCCAAAACCAATTTTTTTTTATTTATTTATTTTTGGAATTTAGAGGAAACATGATTCCACATTTAGAAAAGGCAAGAGAAAGAAAAAAAGGAAGCATATTCTTTCACATGGAATATTGTATAATTGCCCTTCTTGGTACTATTTATTTTTAAACTGAGTAAATATGTTCAAATAGAGTGCAGTTTCTAAATTTTTAAAAAATGGCAATTATATTTCCCTTCAATAGATCTATAAGATATTCAAATGAGGTAATTACTAAAGTCTTCTTTTATAGTACACCCTAAAGATAGAATTGGTGCAATCTGATGGGTAAAGAAAATAGTCTAAATCAATCCTGGTATTTATTTGCAACCTCATATTTTATTTGAAAGATTCATGAAGATTTTGTATTTGACTCCCTAATCTGGGTGAGTGGGTCTTCTGTGGCTGCATTAAGGTTTGTTTGTTCTTTTTTTTTTTTTTTTTTTTGCATTAGCACAAGTTTTGAGCAACTTAAAATATGCACTAGGATAGTTTTCTTCACGTTTCTAATACTTGGGTTTTGCTTAGTCTCTTGGTTCTTTGAGTTTATAGTATTTTTCTGAAATTTGAAAATATGTTGGACATTATTTCTTTGCTTGTTTTCTTTTGTATATATTTTATGTGATTAGGTGAGGCCCACACAAATAATCTCCCCATTTAAAGGATACTTGTGCCTTATACCCAAATCAGGAGAGTAAAATCTACCATATTCACTGTCCTGGGGATTATATAGGGTGAATACACCAGGGGCTGAAAAATGTTGGAGCCATATTAGAATTCTATCTACCCATTAGCTATTATTTTGTGCCCAACCTCTCTCTCATTGAGGGATTCTCATTACATGCATATTCAGACTGCGACATGGTCCTGCAGCTCACTGATGCTCTGTTAATTTTTTTTAGTCTATTTACTCTCTGAATTTCATTTCTAACTATTGCTGCTGCTATATCTTCAAGTTAACTACTCTTTCCTTCTACCATGTGTAATCTGTTAATTACAACCAATATTTGTTTCACATGTCATAGTTTCATTTCTAGAAGTTTGAATGGGGTTTTAAATATCTTCCATGTCTCTAACTTTTTGAATGTATGTAATACAATTATAATTCCCATTTTAAAGTCTTGACTATTAATTCTAATGCATGTGTCCTTCCTGAGATGGTTTCAATTGATTATTTTCATAATTATATTCTGTATTGTCCTGCTTATTTGTAAGCCTGGTAATTTTTGCTTGGATATTAAGCATTATACATTTTACGTTTTTGTGCCTAGATATTTTTGTGTTTTTATAATATCATTGATTTTTTTGTTTCGGTTTTTGTATTCTCTGGGACACAGTTAAGTTACTTGTAAAATACCTCATCCTTTTGTACCTTGCTTTTAAGATTTGCTATACAGGACTAGAGCAGTATACAGTGTAGAAACAGAGAGGTGACAGAAATTAAGAGTTCATTCTCCAGTGTGTTAAGCTTTAGGTGCTTATTAGACATATGAATGAAGCTACAGAGTGGGTAGTTGAATATATGCATCTGGTTTCAGAGAATAGATTAGTGATGGGAATATAAATTATCTTAATAATGCAACCAAGCAATTTAACACACACATAACTGTGTATTATTTAACTGAAGGCCTAAGCAATAGGCCTCGCAGAAAAAGGACACTCTGACTTTTTATGTCATTGGTGTACCATGGTTCAATATTTTTTTCCAAGTGTGGCCTCTGGATCAGCAGCATTGTAGCACTGTCACCTGGAAATTTGTTAATAATGCAAATTTGTGACTCCACCTCAGGCCTACTGAATCAGAAGTTTCAGGAGTGGGGCCAGCCATCTTTTTAAATAAACCCTCTGGACAAATCTGATAAACTCAAGTTTGAGAGCCACCCATCTTGCCAATAAATGCTAGAGTACTTTGTGGATTACTGTACTGTCATCTTAGCTGCCAGGTCTCAAAGAAAGCAGACATTTCTAGATGAGGAATAGAGAAAGGACATTCCATGTGAGAGGAGCAACCTGTGAAAAGGCATTGGGTCTAAATGGCATTCAAATCAGTCCCTCACTATTTAGAGTAATGTATATAATCTTTATTACTTGAAAGGGGCACTCTGAGCACCCCTACATGTCAGTTTCTAATCAGGGATTTCAGTGAAAATCCTTTTCCTTCTAAAAATTTTATCTGAGCTTGCTAGAAAATACAATGTCAAAATACAATGTTTCAAAAATCCCAATTTTATAAATGTTTGTACTGTTGAAATGTGTAAACTGAAGTAATAATTATTCAATTTCTAATCCTATATTTACTTTGAGACTATGGACAAATCAGAAATTCAATTTTCTAGATACTTTTACTACTGTAACATTTCCTACAAGAGCTTAACACATGCCTAATACATGATAAGTATTTAACAAATACTAGCAAATATAATTTGTATTATTTCAAAAGCACTGGCCGTTCTCTTGGTGCATTTTGAAGAGTGTCACAGGGGCTCTGTGACTCATAGCTAGTGTTCTAAGTAATCTCTTCCATTTAGGTAGTATGCATTTGCATACCATAAAAGTAGAGCATGATTAATTGCATGTTTATAGCCCTAATAAAGTGCTATTTTGGAATAAATATGGCCTGCCTGTAAAGGTATTATTAAAGACCACACTTTCTTCTTTTTCAAAAGTAAAAGATAGATACTACCTGTCTAACTTCCCCCTAGATGGGCTGGATCAGACACTTATAAGGGGAGCATAGTGCTGAGACAAGGTCTACAAGGCCAGAAATGTTAAATTGGCTGTCAGGTACAGGGATATAAGTTCAAGATTAGAAATAAAATATGAAAGCAAATAACGACAGGAAATGGGGGGAGACGAAGAGTTAAGTAGGACCAAGCTGAGCCAGCCCAGAATTAGGTGAACTGACCTGGACCTCTCCTCTCACTTTCCCAGAACTCCACCTTGATGACTGGTTTTGACGAAATGCTTTACTTAGGATCTGGTGCACACTCTCTTTCACTTCTTAAATAGACGTCTGTTTAATTCATGTTTCAAGCAATTTCAAAACAAAAATTTCATACTTCAATGCAGGTAGGTAATCCTGAAATGGATTGAAGTTTCCTATTTCTGTCAAAAGCATTCTACTTATGCCTGGGCTCAAGATATTACAATTATACTACTAATTCTCTTTCATTAGCCACATCTCCTTTTTCACTAATTTTTATTTATTTATTTTATTATTTATTTATTTATTTATTTTTTGAGACGGAGTCTCACTCTGTTGCCCAGGCTGGAGTGCAGTGGTGTGATCTCGGCTCACTGCAACCTCTGCCTCCTGGGTTCAAGCAATTCTCCTGCCTCAGCCTCCAGAGTAGAGACAGGGTTTCACCACGTTGGCCAGGTTGGTCTCAAACTCTTGACCTCAGCTGATCTGCCCGCCTTGATCTCCCAAAGTGCTGGGATTACAGGCATGAGCCACTGTGCCTGGCCTCCATTTTGTTTTTAATGTGGTGGAATACATTACATTTTTGAGTATAATATAAGACACTAAAAAGTGTGGAAAACTTATGATGCAGTTATATTACTCAGGCACCAGGCTGGGACCCATCCATGGTCTAGGAAGTTGAGTGGTAACCACCTACCACTAAAGTTTTTCATGCCAAAATGATATTTGTCATAGAACGCTATACAGAAATCTGGTGTTTCAATTTGTTTACTCTTCAAAAACTTTAACAGATTCAAAACTCTGTTGTGGAGAAACCTGTGGACTGGTTGCAAATATCCTTGGAGGCTACCTCTGTGAAAAAGGGTGACTGCCCTCTCTCTGGGCAAGAAAAAAAATCAGCCTTTCAACTTTGACAGTAAAATGTCCACTGCAACTTCTTGTTCAGTTTGTTTCTAAAACATATAAATCCCTTGTTAATCAATAATACAGCACTCAGTCACTAATTTCAGAATGGAACTATGAATAAGCCATGACGCAGCATTTCTCAACGACTGCTCGGAACATCTAATACTTAAGAAAGACAGCTTAATAGGCATGTAAATCTTTTGTTTATCCCGACATTTAGATAACCAGAAATAAGGTACCAAAGTAATATTGCTTCAACTGTCCTTAGGAATCTCTTTGTTCATGAGAACACCAATTATGCACTGAATGATGCAGGATGTGGGTGATACCATTCTGGGTACTTTGCAATATCAGAGGAAAAGGAAACACAAACCATTTAAGATGGCATGTTCTGACTGCAACTTTTAGAGAGGGTTAATAGCAAAAATTTTCATACGTAGAATATTCGTGTGTTTTTAAAAATCAGTATTAATATTACTTAACATGTATTTTATAATTGATGTTGAGAAAAAAGCACAATAGTTCTTATTCTTATTTTTATCCCACAGACTAATTTAATAAATATTTATTGATTGACTTCCATGTACAATAGAAACATGATGGGAAACCAGGCAGACATAGTCCCTATCTCGAGTAAAAATATACTAAAGAAATCTTGGGAAAATTACAATTAAAGACATAGCCATATTAAAGCCTTAAAAGCATTTGAGAAATTGTAAAATAATCAATTATAGGTAATGAAGCCTGAAGAAAATAATGGGAAATTCATTACACCTAAAAACTTAGCCTATCGGAAGCTATTCTTTTTAAGGACATAATTTATCTTTTATCTTCCTGATACTAATATTTATTCTAAAAAGACTGAACAGTTCATATAATTCCTTCTTATTGACAATGATGATTTTATTTCTCAAAATACAACAGTTTACTATTAAAGTCAAATGATAAGAAATCTTTTACTAACCCTATTTCTTGTTAAGTCACATAAAATGTAGAACTCTCTGCACATAATTATTTCATCAGATAACCTCTATTTCTCTAATCCTAGTTTTTATTGTGATTTTATATCATTCATTTTTAGGTTACCTTCTTTACTGTATGTGTTTTCAAACTTGTAAAGACAGTTTTTGGAAGAAGCAAAGCATAGCAAACTTTATTAAAGATGTGCAAACATGTTGAAAATACATTCCGCGTATTAGATAGAAATTCTCCATTCCATATTAAGTGTAGTTATTTTCTTAATTCCATATGAAGTGCAATTATTTCCATATTAAGTGTAGTGGCCACCTACGACATTCACAGAGCGAGCGTATTACTTATGTCCTTTAAGAGCAAGCACCACCTATTATATAGGTATGTATATTTTTGTGTGACTAGTGAATAACTCTATTAGGACCAACATCAGTGTTCCACTTTCTCTTTGCTAACGAAGAGACTTGATCATGATTTGGTGATATAGGTTTTGTGACTGGCAGTGCACAGAGGCCAGGGAAGTGTATCATGTATATCGTGTTCTCATTCTCTATATTCATAGCCTTCATTTCAGCTGGGGCTGGACATGTGCTCCAGTTTTTGCCAATGATGACAGAGAAAATCTGATGAGAGGATTTCTGAAAAACCTTTTTCCTTCTTATAAAAAGTTCATGGAATTTTCAGGCACTGCCTTTCCCCTTACTTTCATTGATTAAGAGGCCATGTCAAATATATGACATATATTTTGTTATTGCAAGACGTTACCCAAGAAGACGGAAGCCAACAACCTCAGAATGTTGGAGAAAAGTTCAAGATCCCAGATGTCAGTGGGTGGAGGAAATGGGGAGATGTCAAACGTTATAAATTTCCAGTTATAAGAGGAGTTAAATTCTGGGGACCTAATGTACAGTAAGGTGACGATAGTTAATAATAATATATTGTATACTTGAAATTTGTCAAGAGAGTAGATTTTAAGTATTCTTATCACATATGCATAAAAGAAAATTATGTGTTGTGACAGACATGTTAATTAGCTTGATTATGGTTAACATTTCACAGTGAATATGTATATGAAAAAATCATGTTGTACACCTTGAATATATGCAATTTTTATTTGTCAATTATACCTCAATAAAGCTGAAAACAAAATTCTGATGTTATGTCATTTTTAAGAAGGTGAACCAGCACTAGCAATATCTGCTATGGTCTTCTTACTATGTGAAAAAGATAAACTGTCATATATTTCGAAAAGTATTAGTTGGGGTTTTGGTTTATGGCAGCTTAACGTGTTCTTAACTTATGCACTTTCATACCTTTTCATTAGTAGTACTCAATAAATAATTTTTCAAACTGTTCTTTAATCAAGAGGTCATGTATGTTACTTGTCACCCTCTCACTCGAGTGATCTAAATTAGTTGCTCACTAATTTTTACCACAGCTAGTCAGTAGACCTTTTATAACTATTTGCCAAATGAAAATGAATAAAATTTTCATAATACTCATTTATGTTTTCTTGCTACATAAATTTCCTTCGCTACATAAATTTCCTTCTCTTTCCTGTAATCTCGAGGTCAATTTGTTTTTCCAGATCATAATTTTGATCATGCCTTTGTTTCTTGTTTATGTATGTTAAAGGTTGCTCCCTAGAGTCTACAGAAATCCAAATTTGTTACTCCATTATTTGAAATCATTCAAAATCTACCCTTAATATTTCTTTTCAATCTAATTTCACGTTATTGATTCTAATCCAAACAAATGGCTGTCACTTTTTCTTACATAGCTAACCCACTTTGGGGAGGGGATACTCATTATTTTGCTGAAATGACTGACCACTCCTCATTTCTGCCTAGCAATCGCTTGTTTCTCTTTTCAAATTTTATCTCTTCTAGAAAACCTTTCTTCACTCCTCAATTTAATCTACCTCCACCAAAGTGGAAACAATATTCTCCCACTCTGAACTATGAAACAGTAACTTGTGATTTCCTAATAACTTATGAATGCTGCTGAATATTATAGGTTTCTAAGTATAAGTCTTTTCTACTCTACTATATTTGGGATAGTGTCTGTGCTTTTATGAATTTTGTTGCAGTGTAAAACACACAGAGGTAATGTAATATATGTATTGTAATATATATACAGAAACTATAAAAATCACAAATATAGAATTTGATGAATATTTAGGCACATGAACACTGTTATGTAACTCCCACTTAAATGAAGATATAGAACAAAACCAGTAAATCCAGAATCCTTTCTAATGTTTCTTCCCAGTGACCATCCCCTGTGAAAGGTAACCACTCCTTTGATTTCCATCATCATATATTAGTATTGCCTGTTCTTGAACTGTATGTTATTATTTGTTATGAATACTTTCGTCTTTGATTTCTTGTGTTTATGAGCTATATTCATGTTGTTCATATGAATTTAGTTTGTTCTCTTTCATGAATATAGTATTTTGTGTGAATGTACCATAATTTTTATCCATATATTTATTTTATTCAAACGTAACTTTTATGTTTATTGATAAACATTTGGTATGCTTCCAGTTTTTCACTATTATGAATAATGTTGCTATAATCATTCTTATACAAGTGTTTTGGGAGCACATTAGATACATTTCCACTGAGTATATATCTGAGTGTAGAATTTGTGGTAATAGTGTGCATGTAAGTCCAGATACTCTGCTTTGCAAAGTAAAAAGAAAAAAATTCTCCACTTGCATCACAGATGACTGTATATATGTGGATCTATTTTGGAACTCTCCATTCTGTTTAATTATTTTCTTTGCCTGTTTTTATGCCAAACATCACACTGTTTCAGTAACTATAGCTTTATAATAAATCTGAATGTCTGATAGGATAAATCTTCCTTTTTTTATCTCTTAATTTTCTCTACCATTCTTGTCAATACATTGAAAAGAATATAACTGTTATAAGTACATGGAACTATTTATTACAGATTAACTTAGGGACATTTGGCATTGTTAAAATTCTGAGTTTTCTAATTTATGGAAATAGTATATCCCTTCATTTATTTAGGTCTTCTTACATTTTTGTCATAATTATCTTGTAGTTTTCGATGTTGATGTTTTGCACCTCTTTCCTTAGAATTGTTTTTATTTTATTTCTTTTACTTGCCTTATTGAACTTGCAAAAAACTCCAAATGATAATAAATTGAAGCAGTTATAGCTTGATTCCTTGTCCTGCTCTCTTTCTCAATCTCTGTCATTCATTAATTTATTGCTAATGTGACTTTTGCTGGAGGATTTTTGCAGATATGCTTTATCAGATTTTTTTAGACTACGATTTCTGGTTTAATAACAGTTTTCAACATGAATAGGAAGGATGAACCTTCTAATCCTAAGTATCTGATACAGAAGTTGTATATCCACAGTAAACAAATTAAAAGCTGGTCAAAATATATGAAATGACTGTTTTTAGCTATTGAGACAAGTAGTGTTGGGCTGTGATTCCTCATAAAAGGGAAACAAATTAGATTGTCCCTATTGAATTTCCAGCTTTCTTCATGGTGGCAATTTCCAGACTCCAGTGCAAGGGGGGGAACTGAAGGAGAATAAGGTGGTTACATTCAGTGAGAGCCTGATAGCAGAGTTTGGTTAGACTAAAGCAGCTGAAAATTGTGGAATGTAATATCAGAGAGGAGACTGCCACACAAAGAACTCCAAAAATGTGAGCAATGATCTCCTGTACTCTGCTGTCAAATACTAAGCTGTGCATTAACAATGTTGCTGCATTATATGTAGATGTGGCCAACACCCCAAAATATGGTGCTTCTGTCTCTCCCAAAGCATAGAATGAAGTTGTTCTCTGAAATCTCCTTATCTACCTAAAGTCTAGACCTGTCAAAGAAGAAAATAATGACCTCTGGTCACTTCCCTAAATTTTCATTAACTGAACTCTTATCACAGGACGAAAGACTGAAGTCTGGCAACATATCTGGGTACACTTTTGTTACTAACCACTGTCTCTTCTGTGAGCCCAAAAGACTTCATTCTGGGCCATTGTATGTTCTTTAAGCTCACTGAATTTCCCTAACAATCATTTACTACCCCCCTAAAATTACCCACACTTCTCCATTTCACTTTTCCCTAAGAAGGAGAACATGTAACCATTTGTATCCCATTGCATGGTAATCACTCTGTGTTTCTCCCCCAGGTACATTAATAACTTTGTATGTCTTTTCTCCTATCAATCTTCCTTTTTTTTTTCCAGTTTGATTTTCAGCAAACCTTCAGAAGGCAAAAGGGAAAGTTTTCCCATGGGCCAACATGGATTGTTTCTGTAATAGTCTGCTCAGGCTTCTACAACAAGATGTCACAGGCTGGGTCACCTAAACCATGAGTGTTCAAACCCCGGCCATAGATCGGTATGGGTCAGTGGCCTGTTAGGAATCAGGCCACGCAGCAGGAGGTGAGTGGTGGACAAGTGAGCATTACAGCCAGAGCTCCGCCTCCTGTCAGATCAGCAGTGGCATTAGATTCTCATAGGAGCACAAACTCTATTGCTAACTGTACTTGCTAGGGATCTAGGCTGCATTTTCCTTATGAGAATCTAATGCCTGATGATCTGAGGTGGAACAGTTTCATCCCAAAACCGTCCTCCACAGACCCCTTCATGAAAAAAATTGTCTTCCACAAAACTGGTCCCTGGAGCCAAAAAAGTTGGGGACTGTTGCCTTAAACAACAGAAATTGGTTACTCACAGATTTGGAAACTGGGAAGTCCAAGATCAAGGTACCTACTGATTTGGTTCCTGGTAAAGGCTCTCTTCCCAGTTTGTAGATGGCCATATTTTTACCGTATACTCATATGACCTCAACTTTGTGTGTGAGTGGGGGAGAAAGAAGAAAGTTTTCTGATGTCTCTTCTTATAAGGGCACTTAATCTAATAGGATCAATACTTCACCTTTATGACTTATAGGCCCTGTCTCCAAAAAATAGTCATATTAGGGGTTAGAGTGTCAACATATAAATCCGGGGAGGGGGATTGGCAGGAGGTCCCAATTTTGTCCACAAGAGTTTCTGTTGTCTGTTTCCCTCCCCTTTCATGTATCTTACTGTACCTGATAAATTTTGCCTGAATGTCAGAAATTATACATATATAATTGTTATCTCAGGGTCATATTCTCTTCTACCACCAATGAGTCATCTTCCTGTAGGAAGCAGCTGGAGTATGAAACAGATTACCTTAATGCAATCAAGACCAATCAGATTACGGTTGGTTTATTGTGGTCATAAGGCTCAGATGCTCTTTAATTTACCTCCACTCCTAAGACATAGCTCTGCAGATTCTCTAGCTGGAGACCTAACTCCAGTTATTGTTTGATCAGATACTTGTGTATGCTGAAAACTCTTCTCTCCCTGGCAGCAGCTTTCTGTTTTGCTTCTTAGCCTCTTTCCATATTCACCTTAAGGAATTAGGATATTTCTCAAAAGAAAATATCCAGAGTGTTTCCTTTTCCCCATCTCTGAAAACTCTGAGACCATTGTCCCCAAGTCTTACTTGTTGTGTCCTAAACAAAAATTATTTGCCAGCCCCATGCAATTACCAAAACCTGCTCAGCTTACCAGTTTTGGTTATGGTCCTTTGTCCTGTTTTTCAGATTCCCACTTTCCCAAGACCATAACCTGGCAGATTCCCTGAAGGGAAAATGTCTTCTTATCCCTTGTTTTTGATTTTCTGCTTCCTCATTTGCCTTAGCAGCAATATGGTCTTTTCAATTTGATTTTTAAACATTTTATCCAGCTTTTCTAAACGTATTGACTGAAGTATTGGTCTGCCACGAGCTGCTGCATCAGAGCCAGAAGTGAAAATATGACTCTCTGACATGTCACTTAGTACCTAATATATAATAAATGTTGGCTAAATCTAAATATTTAGTGACTGAAAACAAGAATAAACAAATTTAAAAAATACCTTTTTATTTAGTAAAGAGACCTTGATCAAAGTGCTGAATCTAGTATTAAATTTTCTTGGAAATTATAACAATGTTCAAACTATCCTATCAACTGTTGTATTTTTTTTTTTTTTGATGGGGGCATGGGTGTTATGTTACAGAGGTTATAGCAGAAACAAATTCTGGGGACAGAATATGTAAGAATATTTCACATTTTCTTCTTCTACCAATGTGATAATTGAGAACTGGAAATATTAGTTAAATTAATGTAAGAATATGTAGAGAAGCTTAAACTTTTCTGCTACTTACTACAATTTTACAAAAGGACATGAACTATATTAGGTTAAAATTTCTTAATGTTGGGTTAATTGTAATAAATAAGATTTCTTTAATTTTAGAGCACCTGATTAGCTTTATTTAACATATGAAATGCTAGTCAATGAAAAATTAAAAAGCGTTAATGTTTTGACATGCATATTTCATTATTTAGCCTGATATTTCTAATATTTTCAATGCATATTAATAAAAATGAGTTGAGAACTTGGCATTTCTCCTACAAAGAATAAGAAGATAGACAGTACATGAAGATTATGCCTCCTATTCTAGTTTTCCTCCAATTTAAATTTGGCAAATCTCAGTTTAATATTTATAGGTAAATGATGGACTACAGGTAACTTCTAGGTACTGTGGAGTTAACATGATTTTCAGATGCCTATTTAAGGCATGAGAAATGGATAGCATCTAAACCTTAATCTCTTTCTTTTTATTTTATTTATTTATTTATTATTATTATTATTTTATTTTTGAGATGGGGTCTTGCTCTGTCACCCAGGTCGGACTGCAGTGGCATGATCTCAGCTGACTGCAACCTCCACCTTCCAGGCTCAAGTGATTCTCCCACTTCAGCCTCTCAAGTAGGTAAGACTACAGGCACATGCCACCACAACCAGCTAATTTTTGAACTTTCTATAGAGACAGGGTCTTGCTATGTTGCCCAGGCTGGCCTCAAACTCTTGAGCTCAATGATCTGCCTGCCTTTGCCTCCCAAACTGGTGCTATTACAGGTATAAGCTATTGCCCCCAGCCTGAACCTTAATGTTAAATCTACTCTCTCACTTTAATTTACAATTGGGCCTAAAGAATCAAGATTAAGTATAGAAAAGTTCTGAGGGTCTTTGATTTGAAGAGGCTATAAGTGTAAAAGAAAAATTGCGCTGGATAGAGTTAAACAAGACTTTATTCAAGACAACTGCAGCAGGGAAGAGAGATTGAACTTAATCCCAAAGAAACAAAAGGCAGGAGAGTTTTTAAGCACCGGGATGAACTAATGAAAAAGAACCAGAGGACTACTACGGGCTGATGTGGTCCACTGTGTTTGCTAATTGGTGCTTATGGAAGTTAAGTTCCTAGCCTCCCACCTAGACTGGGAGATAGGAGCTCTATCTTCTTTGATGATTACATTTCAAAGGAATAGTTGCCAGGTCCTTGCAAAAGAAATGCCTGGATTGTAAAACCGGAAAGACGTTGGCAGAAGATTTACATCTCAAAAAGTCAGGAACTGATTTACAATAAAAAATTGTCTGAGGTAGGCTGGGAGCAGTGGCTCAGTCCTGTAACCCCCACACTTTGGGAGGCTGTGGCAGATAGATCACTTGAGGTCAGGAGTTCTAGTCCAGCCTGGCCAACATGATGAAACCTCTTTTCTACTAAAAATATAAAATTAGTTGGGCATGGTGGCAGGAGCCTGTAATCCCAACTACTCAGGAGGTTTAGGTCGCAGTTAGCCAAGACCGAGCCAGTGAACTCCAATCTGGGTGCCAGAGCAAGACTCCATCTCAAAAATAAACAAATTTAAAAAAAAATTGTCTAAGGTTAATTCTCTGACAAAAGGGATGTCAGGGCCCTAATATCAAGAAGAAACCTACTTAATGTTTAGTCAAGCTGAGGGGAACATTAAGGCCTTCTTGGTCACAATGTAGCACAAAACCTGTGGGATCCCATATAGAAACCCTGTCTCTCTTTTTTCCTCAGTCCATATTTGAAATAACAATAATATAACACTCCTTTGGTAGTTATATTTTCTCACCTTCTTTACAGAAGAAGAAATCCTTACTTAGAAAAAGTAAGTAACTTGACCCTAATGACATAGCTGGAAGTGACAGGTCTCTGTGAGATTCAAGAGTCTATTTTCCTAACCATTGTGTTACGGAGATGAAGTAGACCTAATTGTGACATCCTTTTCTTCTTTTATGCCCTTTTTATTTATCCTTATGTTGCCTTTATCCAAATTAATTCACTGGGGCAGTCTAACAAATCTAGTTTACATTTCATTAATTATGTACATGTTAATAACAACTCTTAACCCCAAACATTACCACGGTTCAATGACAAAGGTTATTAAGAAGGATATAAATCCTCTGTATGTACTGGATGGCTCCCAAGGAAATAGAGAGGATTGGCATGTTTTACTATCAAGTGTTATCAGAGTCATATTGTAGGCAGCTCCCTTCTATCAAGTCAACACATAAAATAATGGTAACTACCTTTTTTGGTGGATAATATGTTAGCCTCTGTGCTAAGAGATTTGCATAACTTTTTTCATTCAGCTGACCTAGGATCTAGAGAGAGAGCAATGTTCTCCATTTTAAAAGTGAGAAACCTGAGTTTTAGAGAAGCTAAGTAACTTGCACAAGGATAAGTCACTTTAGCAATATTCATAGTTATTACAATCGGAATCTGGAATTGAATTTGCATTAGCTCATTCCCTTGGCTGTGCTCAAGGGCTACCCTCTACTGCTCTGGTTCTGGGCAATATGTCAGCTTCTTCCCTCTTTTCTTTCTGAAGGAGACTGCAGAATATCACCCCAAAATATGGCACCCTAGCATGCTTAAGTATTTTGAAATGAAGGCCCTTGGAGATCAGCAGGTGCTAGGAGAGGCTTTTCCACCATCTGCAGAGGGACTGGGCACACCCACAAAGAAAACAATTACCTTCTGTCCCTTCCCTGAGTTTTCCTTAAGTAAACTCATATTGTCGGGAGTGGGGAATGCAACTACACATGGACAAGTTTATTTCATCAGGAGCCACTGTCTATTCTCCTAGACCCATTCAGTTTCCAAACCATTGGTTAGTAGCCAAAGTTACTAACCATTGTCTGAGCATTGGGCCTATTCATTTCCCCTAACATTATTTACTCTACATTTCCTCATCTCCCTTCCCCTGTGAAGAAGGGTTTATAGGCATGTGTACTTCATTTGGTTTTGGATAATCATTCTACTGTGATTTATTTTTTACCCACACATGATAAATTTGTATGCCTTTTTCTCCTATTAATGTGACTTTTGTCAGTTTCTTTTCAGCAAATTTTCAGATGGCAAAGGGGAAGTCTCCCCCCTTCACTCCTTTGCTTCTGTCCTTTCTTCATTTCCTTCATTTTATTTTCTGCCTTCCAATTTACCTTGACTGCCTTTTTTTCAATTATTTCACAATCAATAAATCAACATTTAGTAGTTATTTACTTAAGCACTTTTATACTTGAGCAACATGAATAATGTAATATGTTTGACTTCTTAAATGTAAGGCCTTCCCTTGGGCTTTTACAGTAATTTTAAAAAGAGAAAAAAAAATTTATAAATGGAAAAAATTTAAAATATTTTCTGTTACAGGTATAAACTTATATTAAATTTCAATTAAAATATAACTACTTTTTATAGTACATTTCATAAATTTGTGGTAGAGGGCATTGATAACCAAATATATGGGTGTTCAGAAAAGAATACCTCCAAATTTGTCACTTTGGACTCCAAACAGAGCAGCTGAAGAGCAGCAAAGGCAGGGAAAGGGCTTTCTGTGATGTACCCTTAACTGACTAAGGTATGTTCCTCCAGAAGACATACAATTGTCAATCAGGGAAGACTAAATCAGGAAAAGAGACTACAAGTCTGACACCTCCATTGAAAGACTTTAACCACAGCTACCATCAATTCCTCTAAGGGATGCTTCTGAGAAACTTCATTTGCATAGTAAGACAGCCTTTGTTCCCAGTGCAGTTTCTCCCCTGACCCTCCCGTGGCTTGTCACCATCTCCCCCAGAAAAGCCCCCAGACCCCATTATTTCTCTTTGGTATAAAACTTCAGTCATTTGAGGGCATAAAGGTATAAAATCTTTAGTCACTGGGTCTTTCTTTGAGCCTATTTTATGGGATGTCCATGCATGTTGACATAATGAATTTGTTTGCTTTTTTACCTCTTAATCTGTTATTCCAGAAATCTAACTTTCAGTGGGTTAGAAGAGTATTATCTTTCACTCCTACAAGTGCATTCTTTAAATTGTACTTTTACACCTTCAATAAAATGCTTAGGAATTCCTACGTCACTGCTTTTTAAATCTTGGCTAAAGTATTGCCTAAGTAGTTAAAAAAAAAAAAAGAAAAATATACTCAAACCCTGCCACAGAGCCACTCTACATTGTCAGGTGTCTGTGATTAAAAACATCCCCATTGCTGATTCTGATATATAGCCTGGGATTGAGAATCTCTGCCCAATTTGTTTTTATTAACATTTTAACACATTGATCAGTTTAGCTTAAAAATGATTTAAGAAGTATTTATTTTGCTTCTGTGCTACATAAATAGCCATGTTAATGTTTCTGGATGTTCACCAAATATTTTCAGTTCTGTCTTCTGGGTATCTGATTGGATTGTACTTCCCAGCTGTCTTGTTGTTGGGAGCAGCAGTGTGCCTGATGAAATTGCACTTCTGGGGCAGAACACTTAATTGCTAGTTTAGTTAGGCCTGTGCTACTGAAAATACACTAGGCAGTGTAGCAGCAGCACCATCACTTGAACTCTTCTTAGAAATGTAGATTTTTCAGGGTCTGTCCAGATGTACTGACTCAGAATCAACATTTTCATAAGATCCCCAGGTGAACTCATGCAAGTTAAAATGTGAGAAGCCTTTCCCTAGAGTTCTAGCTTTCCCTTGTAGTATGGCCAGCAATATTTGAGGTGGTAGCTGATTTCTTGGCCTGGAACTCTGAGTGACTTTGGTGGGCAGGACTCCCTGCCAACCAGCAATGGGCATGTAGCATGAGCTAAACCTTTATGTGTTTAGATGTCTGTGTGACTTGCCTTTGTAGCATAACATATCCCATACTGACTAGATACCTTGAATGTACAGGATTTCCTCGCCTTTCTCTTCAAACTCACTTATAAAATACACAGCATCAAATCTAAACCAAAAATCTGTAAAAATGTTCAATTTAAACACAGATTTTCATCACAAAAGGCAGAGATTTAGACTGATAGGAAAATAAATTCAAGACCAGGAAGAGATAGGACAGGACAGGAAAGGTTCCTTCAGATTGTTGAGGAAATAGCTGAGTTGAGTCTATAATAAGCCAAGAAGAATGGCTGCCTATGTTTCGGTATGTTAAACTCTTTGGTATTAAAACCAAGGCCAAACGTGTGACTGAGGGGTTGAGGGGATATTTTCACCATTTGTCAGATGGGTAACTCTGTTTACTAAGCAAAGGAAAAAGCAGGTGGATTAAAAAAAAAAGAAAGAGCAGGAAATAGAAGAGAGGAATACAAATAGTAACAAAGGTTTCAAGCTTACCACAGCTTGCTCTTTTATTTCAAACCCAGAAAATAGCTCTGGGCACGTTTGCCTTGATGAACTGGAAAAGTTCCACACATTAAGGCCAGCAACCCTGACATAAGGCCATATCGAGAATGAATACATCTTTTCGATGAAGGGCTAATCTTGTACAAACACATTGCAGGGTGTTTTCAGGTCCTCTAATGACCTCCAGACTCTCTCTCGCACCATATTGTTAATGGAGAAGATATTTGTGTTAAACATTGTGCGGATTAAACTGGTGGATTATTTCCCCCGCATTTAAAAATATCATTGTGCCCTGTGGCCAGACCATTCCTAACTGAGAAATATAAAATGCAACTGAATTTTTCTTTGCTTCATTAAAGGAAGCTTGAGAAAATTTAAAGGGACTGTTCAAATTTCTTCCTTAAAATATGCCTATTTCTAGGACACCCTATGATACCAGCGGCTTTAGAATAGGAAGGAGATTATTATAAACTAAAGGACAAATTTATTTAATCATTGTGATATCCATTTATTAAAAAACTGTGTGCATGCTCTCTTTGTACCAGACACTATATGAGGAGCTAGTGACATAGTGGGATACAAGGACAAAGCCATGCTCTTATGAAGCTTACATTATAGGATAATTCTCTGCCATAAACATAAACCAAACACTTCCACTAGAAATGCTGACCAATGCCTGGATTCTCTGGTAAGTTTCATGAGCTCACCCTGCTTGGTAGCATGACATCATTTTATGATATACTAATTTCTACCTTGCTTGACATATCAATGTGTCTACAATTTTTTAATTACTCAATCTTTTAACAGACCATTTATTTAGCACTTTCTGTCATAAAACTTAATCTTCTGACAGTGCTGCCGTCCCAATGCATCTTTATCAATGCTGTTTCCAAAGAAGTGGGTAAAACAACACAGGGACAAAAGAAATTTGTATATCAGTTCTTGGCTTACACTAAAAATCTATGCCACATCCACAAAGGATGCCAACTATTGACGATACCCAGGAGGCAGTCCTGGGACCAAACCAAATGGGCCCATTACCAAGAGTGCTGTTAAAATCAAGCTCCAGGCTAGTAGGAAGGAATAATGTATCGATGGAGAAATTAAGCAAGTGGGTCATGTATGGATGATTTGTGGATGGGAGGAAGATAAAGAAAATAGAGATTGGGGTGGAGTGAGCTGAGATAATAAATACATGTGAGTTGGCCAACTGTCCATTTGAAATTAATGTTGCAAAGACTGAGTGTTCATGCATCAAACAAGTTTTGTACACAGTTTTATTAATTCCCCTAGGCCTGGATGTGTCCTTAATGCCATGAAACTAGATTATACAAATTAGCTAGTGCAAGAGATGGGTAGGATTGCATTGCCAAATAATTTGCCAGCATATCCGCAACAACTGTTGCTTCTCTTATAATGTTATTGAAAGAATCAAAGGAGAAGATATCTATGAAACTGTTTTACAAATCAGAAAGCACTTTACTTATGAGAAGTGGTGCTATTGTTATTATTACTGTGCTTGTTTTAATGCAACCTAAACACTGAGGTAGCATAGTTTTTATGTCACAAGGTCACTGTTTCCTGGAAAAGCTCATTCTGATTTTGTTGATGCTATCATTCAGATATATTTGTGATAGGTAACTCTGACCTTTCATTGTTCTTAATGCTCTTGCCCTGCTGAGCTAAAATAGGGCAGTGTGCCTTCTGCCCTGCTTCTCAATGAAACTGCACACGTGGGTTATAAATTGAGACCTATTTATGATGAAGAAAATAGGAGGATGAAAATAGAGTGCTTATCAACCTGTCACAATAGGAGGAGGCTGGAAAGTAAAGTGTCATTCTCATGCTATCCTCAGAGGAAGAAAACTGATTTTCCTTTCAACAAATGTCAAAAGGAAAACTTTTAGGCTGTCACGTATGGCCCATATTTCTAGAACCTGGCCCAACTTGGCTACTGTAAGACTTTGTGAACACAGCCATCCAGAGGATGCTGTTTAGAGGGAAGGAGGTAAGATATTACCAGGATAGAACAGTGATACACAAATGCAGGACCAGAGCACAAAGAAAACAATTATGGTTGTCAAATCATTATGTCAAGTTAACCCATGAATACTTATGCTAACTGGAAATATATAAGGCTACTTCTCTGTCTTCGTGCATCCACACTCCTGCTTACAGACACATGCACTCATACATTCTGTCCTAAATTAGATTTCTCCAGAAGGAGGCCCTGTAAGTAGGATCATGTAAAAGAAGTGTGTCTGGAAAGTGGTCCTAGAAATTACCATTAGTGGAGTAGGAAGAGAAGAAAACCTAATCAAGATATGTTTGTTAGCTGGTCACTGCTGCAGGCAACTGGGACTCTGTATTTTGGCAGTGACTCCATATCTTGCACACCTCTGGACAAAAGTGCAAAACAGAGATATAATCCCACATGCGGGGCAAAGAAACCAGGATATTTCTTTATCGATTTCTGTTCATCTTTAGTTAAAGGCTATTTTTTTTTTTTTCATGTTTATTATACTTTAAGTTCTGGGACACATGTGCAGAACATGAAGATTTGTTACATAGGGATACATGTGCCATGGTGGTTTGCTACACACATCAACTCATCATCTACATTAGGTATTTCTCCTAATGCTATCCCTCCCCTTGCCCCCGACCCCCAAGCAAGCCCCAGTGTGTGATGTTCCCTTCCCTGAGTCCATATGTTCTCATTGTTCAACTCCCACTTATGAGAGAGAACATGCAGTGTTTGGTTTTCTGTTCTTGTGTTAGTTTGCTGAGAATGATGGTTTCCAGCTTCATCCATGTCCCTGCAAAGACATGATGTGATTCTTTTTTATGGCTACATAATATTCCATGATGTGTATGTGCCACATTTTCTTTATCCAGTCTAACATTGATGGGCATTTGGCTCGGTTCTAAGTCTTTGCTGTTGTGAATAGTGCTGCAGTAAACACACGTGTGCATGTACCTTTATAATAGAATGATTTATAGTCCTTTGGGTATATATCAAGTAATGGGATTGCTGGGTCAAATGGTATTTCTAGTTCTAGAACCTTGAGGAATCACCACAGTGTCTTCCACAATGGTTGAACTAATTTAAACTCCCACCAACAGTGTAAAACCATTCCTATTTCTCCACATCCTCTCTAGCATGTTGTTTACTGACTTTTTAATAATCACCATTCTAACTGGGGTGAGATGATATCTCATTGTGGTTTTGATTTGCATTTCTCTAATGACCAGTGATGATGAGCTTTTGTTCATATATTTGTTGGCCACATAAATGTCTTTTTTTTTTTTTAAAGTGTCAGTTCATATCCTTCTCCCACTTTTTAATTGGGTTGTTTTTTTCTTTTAAATCTTTTTAAGTTCCTTGTAGATTCTCGATATTAGCCCTTTTTCAAATGGTTAGATTGCAAAAATTTTCTCCCATTCTGTAGGTTGCCAGTTCACTCTAGTGATAGTTTCTTTTGCTGTGCAGAAGCTCTTTAGTTTAATTAGATCCCACTTGTCAATTTTGGCTTTTGGTGAAATTGCTTTTGGTATTTTAGTAATGAAGTCTTTGCCCATGTCTATGTCCTGAATGGCATGGCCTAGGTTTTCTTCTAGGATTTTTATGGTTTTAGGTCTTATACTGAAATCTATAATTCATCTTGAGTTGATTTTTTTTTTTTTTAGAAGGAGTCTCTCTCTGTCGCCCAGGCTGGAGTGCAGTGGTGCGATCTCTGCTCACTGCAAGCTCCCCCTCCCGGGTTCATGCCATTCTCCTGCCTCAGCCTCCCAAGTAGCTGGGACTATAGGCACCTGCCACCATGCTCAACTAATTTTTTGTATTTTAGTAGAGACGGGGTTTCACCATGTTAGCCAGGATGGTCTTGATCTCCTGACCTCGTGATCTGCCTGCCTTGGCCTCCCAAAGTGCTGGGATTACAGGCATGAGCCACTGCACCCGATCCTTGAGTTGATTTTTGTATAAAATGTAAGGAAGGGTCCCAGTTTCAGTTTTCTGCATATGGCTAGCCAGCTTTTCCAACACCATTTATTAAATAGGGTATCCTTTCCCCATTGCTTGTTTTTGTCAAGTTTGTCAAAGATCAGATGATTGTAGATGTGTGGTGCTATTTCTGAGGCCTCTGCTCTGTTTCATTGGTCTATATATCTGTTTGGTACCAGTATCATGCTGTTTTGGTTACTGTAGCCTTGTAGTTCAGTTTGAAGTCAGGTAGTGTGATGCCTCCAGCTTTGTTCTTTTTTTCTTAAGATTGTCTTGGCTATTGGGCCCTTTTTTGGTTCCATACGAAATTTAAAGTAGTTTTTTCTAATTCCGTGAAGAAAGTCAATGGCAGCTTGATGGGACTAGCATTGAACCTATAAATTACTTTGGGCTGTATGGCCATTTTCATGACATTGATTTTTCCTATCCATGAGCACAAAATGTTTTTCCATTTGTTTGTGTCCTCTCTTATTTCAGTTAAAGGCTATTCTTTGAGATGATAATATCCAGGTCCCTTATCCTCTGTCCTCCTGGGTTGGAGATACTCTTGCTATTAGAACAATCTAATTGTGAAGGGCACTTCATGCTCCTGTATTGGATAGGGAGGCTTTTCCTCTATATTGCTACCTTCCATCCAAGATGCATTGTCCAATAGAAATGTAAGCCACAATGCAAGTTATTTAAGTAATTTTTTCCAATAGATTTTTTTAAAAAAAAATAAATACAAAACAGCTAACATTAAACTAAATACTGCATTTTATTTAAGCCAACATAACTAAAACACTGTTTCAGTATGTAATCAATACAGAAATACTAATTAGATATTTTACTTTGTGTTCTGGCAAAGCCTTTAAAATAGATGTGTATTACACAGCACATTTCAATTCTGACTATTGCATTTCTAGTCTCAATAGCCATGTAAGGCTAGTAGCTATCATATTGGACAGTGAAGACCTGGATCCATCCCACTCTCCATTTGGAATATAGGGAGCTTATGAGTATCCTAATACTTTGGGGGAATGAAAGATGGCATTCCTGCTGAACATCCAGTGAGAGATGTACTAACAATGTCCATGATAACTTATCCTCAGTTTTCAAGATGGCTATATAATAACGTCAAAAATCAGATATACCTGCCCTTTTAAACATCCTCTCTCTTCCAAAACAAAACAAGAAAACAAAAACCGAACCTAGACTTGGTACTACATAAGGATTCACACACAGCTCCAGGAATAAGTGTTGAGGAAAACCTTACATTCATTGTAATTACGTTTCCACACTTTGGCAAACTGAGAAGGGAAAATATATGCGTCCTCTCCATGACCTATCTTTCGTATTTACACTCCTATGTAGTCCCCTCTCACATTGTATCAGGATTGGTCTGTGTGAACAGAAGGAAGCATAAGTAATAGTCATTTCTAATGTCAGATTATAAAAGAAAGCTTCTTGCTGTCTCTCCCACAGCTCATTCTAGGGGAAGCCAGCTGCCATATTAAGAAAACAGTCCTATGGAAAGGGCCATGGAACAAAGAACTGACTTCTGCCAACAACCTCATGAGTGAAACTAGAAGTGGTTCTTCTAGTCCTGGTCAAGTCTTATAGCCTGTGGCTCCAACTGATAGTGACTGCAACTTCATAAGAGACACTGAACCAGACCACCCAATAAGACACTCCAGATTCCAGACTCTCAGAAGTTGTGTGAAATAATCACCCCCAGTTGTTTTAAGCTGCTGAGTTTTGGGATAGTGTGTTAGATAGCAATAAATCGCCAATACAACATCCAAGAAATAAATTACTGTGATAAATAAACATGGAGAGTAGATCTCTGTTTACAGACTGAGGTTTGTTAGAGTCCGATTGAAAGGAATAAAGGTGAACCTGAGGCTGGAGGATGAGGCCAGACCGTGACAGGAACAGAGAACAACGTGAAAAACATTCTAGAAAGAAAAATCATATTGCAAAATTTCTTTAAGCAGAACAAAAATATCAAAAACAAACAAACAAACAAACACTTGTTTTCATTGTTCCCTAACCTCTTGTAAAAACATAGAGTCAGGATTGATTTATTGAAAGGAAGTTTTAGGTCTAGAAATCATCCCAGTGTTATCCAGATCATCAACAATTAAGAGAATAAAAGGAAAATGGAGGAAAAAGTTCTTCCTCATAAGGCTCAGGACGTATTCTGAGACTATATAGCAGAGTCAACTGAAAGTGGCATTGTAACCCCTGCCTAGAGCTTCACCTCGTATTAAAGGAGGCTCTGGTTCTCCCTGGGGCCTATATTCCAGAAATGTTAACTGCATTTCTAAAGAATGTTAACTACATTTCTTAGGAAGCCATGCCATTGGACTTAGTGTACAGAATGCTTCATGTGAGCTTCATTAATCTTATTAAATAACGTGTTTTTGCCATTCATTGATTAGACATACAAATCATTCATCCCCAGAAGGAATTGCAAAGGAATCTAAAGTCACTCAAAACCCAGGCTTGTGCTGTCTGTGGTTGTCAAGGTAACAAATGTCTGACAATTCCAAGCTACCAGACCTCGGCAGACTATTTTGAAGCCACCATAGGTATTAGCCAGCCTTCCACCTTCCACTTCACATAACAGTTTCCAGAGGCATTCTCAGGAGAACTAATCAAGATATTAAGTTTATCCATAGACAACTAGAGTGCCAACACCCTGTAGCAAGTTAGAAGAAATAAATAGGATATTCTTTATGTTCAACCTTGGATGTTAAGTTCTTCAGCACTGAACCAGAGCCCCCTATGCTATCAGTGCTTATTACAGCAGCTGTATTCAGAGTAATAACTAAAAATAAGTGAACAAAGTCTGGAGATGCTAATTTGACTTGCTCCGTTATACTGAGCACAGCCATGATTATAGATGGTATTATTTCTTAAATGCTTAAGATTGGGCCAGACACAGTTAAATATTACCTCCTGTTTTAAATATTACCCTATGCAAAATGGGGTATTCTCATGCTGGTTTCAAAGATGAGAAAATTGAGGCTCGCTCAGTGTGTGGTTAAATTCTTACCAAAAACACACAACTACCCAGTGACAGAGCCTTGATGTGAACTGAACACTGACTTCAATGGGAGTTCTCGTATTCACTGTGCTTTTTCTCACTACCACTTTGCTTCTTCCTGAAATTGAATCTATCTCTTCCTATTTCCTTTTAAGACCCAATTGATTTCTAAACATTTTCTCCCTATGTCTGCAAAGAGGCTATTAAAGACATTTAAGAATTAGTGTGGCATGGGTGAAACTCTGTCTCTACTAAAAATACAAAAAATTAGCCAGGCATGGTGGCAGGCGCCTGTAATCCCAGCTACTCAGAGGGCTGAGGCAGGAGAATGGTGTGAACCCAGAAGGCGGAGCTTACGGTGAGCCGAGATCATGCCACTGCACTCCAGCCTGGGAGACAGAGAGAGACTCCGTTTTGAAATAAATAAATAAATAAATAGATAGATAGATAGATAGATAGATAGATAGATAGATAGATAGATAGATAGATAGATAGATAGATAGAATTGGTGTGGCATAAGCATTGAAAAATCAGCATAGATCCCTTATATCTTAGTATGGGAAAAGGTGCCAGAAGACACTGAAATGCCACAGGCTGACATTCAGTCTCAGAACTGAAAGGTCCTGAGGGAACCATGGAGAGGAAAGCAGGATTCTCAAGGGCTCAGGACAGTCTTTTTCTATTTTAATAGGGGTGTGGTCTTATCAGTGCAGGATGGCTGAATGTAAGCACTGACTGCCTGAACAAATGAATAATAGCAAGACAGAATTCTGACCTTATGAACAACCATTTTGCTTCAGAATTCCTATCAGAAAAAAAATGTGGAAGAATTTGTGTATTGTGTGGGAATATATATTTAGTTTCTCACACAGAAACTGGTCATATTAGTACTAAGAATATAACACAGCTGAAAAGACAGCTAGTTGTTTTAGCTACATAACCTCAGATTCCTCAGAGATGAAAAATTCTGTATTGGATACTAGAAACTTATAAATAAGTTGCCTTCATTGTTAGTTTTTTATGTTGCATGTATTTTTATTTTTATTTATTTATTTTTGAGACAGGGTCTCACTCTGTCACCCAGGCTGGAGTGCAGTGGTGCAATCACGGCTCACTGCAGCCTCGACCTACTGGCTCAAGTGATCCTTCTGCCTCAGCCTCCTGATTAGCTGAGACTACAGGCATATGCCACCACACCAGGAGAATTTTTGGATTTTTCGTAGAGATGGGGTTTCGCCATGTTGCCCAGGCTGTTTTTGAACTCCTGGGCTTAAAGGATCCTTCTGCCTTGACCTCCCAAAGTGCTGGGATTATGGGCAGGAGCCACCCCACCCTGCCCTATGTTGCATGTGTTTTTAAAGACAACGTCACATGTATTTCTAAAGATAATATTCACTGAAGAATTTTTAAAAAATAAACAGAATTTGGCCTTTTAAAATGAGTTTCACATTTTGAGAATAAATATATTATATACTACTTTGCTGGTTCAACAAAAGTCAGGTCACTTTGTCATGATCTTTTTTGATAAGCAAGTAGTACAATAATGCTGCATTTGAGATAGTTGAAAATTATATGGGAAGAGGAAAAAGAAGGAGAGAATATTCCAAAGGTCTGCAGTGATATGCACTGAGAAAAGTTTTTGAAACTAAACTATACTCTCAGGCAAATGAACACCATTTCTTGGGAGAGTCCATTAGTGGGGCAAAAAGTATAAGAATCTGTGTCAGTGTATTTCATTAAATAATGCAAAGAGAAAGTCCTACATCATTAATAATATCCTAAAAAACCTTTGTTAGATCTAACTTACTATTAAAAATATCTTTAAAAACATTTTATGTCTGATTATATAGCTGTGAAAGGATAAACAAGCTGTAAACAGGTAAAATTAACTTAGAAATACCTTTAAATAAAACAATAAAAACCATACTCGCCCTTTAGGAATTAATGTGCAATTGAATACATATTAGTGTCCAACATGAAGCATTTCTCTTGCAGGACTTTGCAGGTTACTAGGCATTTCAGGCTGAGCGAGGGAGTAAAAGTAAGCTTTATTTCTTCTGGGCCCAGTGGTCTCCATTTAATAGAAAAACACCCATTGACAAACAATACTTAACACTATCTTAGGCATTTTGCTAACTGATTTCTAAATTTTTGGTTAAGCCATTATTAATTTTAACATTTGAACTATTTTCATACAACAAACCTTATATCATCTTGTCACTGCTGCTGCTCCTGCCATTGTACCCAAAGAGCCTTGGATAGCCATGATTGTAACGGAAAATTGCCTTGGACACTGTGACTGCTAGCTATTATTGTCTCTTCTCATTTTATTTTACATGCAACTTTGTGGTCCTCTCACAAAAATACAATTTGTACATCCTTGACCTTTGATGTCAGCCACACACTTGCTTCAGTCAAAGGCATGTGGGCACAGGGACAGTGTGCCAGTTCCTCCAAGTTTAGCTCTTGAGAGGCCTCATCTGCCTCCAATCTGCTTCTCGCGCTCCTGTCACTGCCATGAAAACAACTTCCTCTGCCTTCATCATGGCCCCCAGACTGAGCACATATGGAGGAGAGCTGTCTTAGCAAGCCTAGTCAGCCCCACAGCCATAGTCTAGCTGCCCAGGCAAATCCAGCCTACATGAGCAGATCCAGCACACTTACAAGTGAGAGAAATGAATTCTTGTTGTTAAATGACTCTAACATTTTGCTTGCTTGTTACATAAAATTTCTGGCGATAGTTGACAGATACAATAGAGGCAGCTTTTTGGAAGAAATTAATTAGAAGTGGTATGGTAGTGATCCAAATGACCTTATTTTCTTCCTGATATAATATTGCCAGCTTTGCTCTCTGTTCAAATTATGTAAACTTTATTTTATTTATTTATTTTTGAGACAGAGTGTTACTCTGTCGCCTAGGCTGGAGTGCAGTGATGCCATCGTGACTCACCGCAATCTCCACCTCCTGGGTTCAAGCAATTCTCCTGCTTCAACCTCCTGAGTAGCTAGGATTACAGGCACCCAACACCATGTCCAGCTAATTTTTGTGTTTTTAGTAGAGACAAGAGTTTCACCATGTTGGCTAGGCTAGTCTTGAACTCCTGACCTCAGGTGATCCACCCACCATGCAAATTATGTAAACTTTAAGCTCCTTAAATGACAGTAATAGAAAGGTAACTTAATTCAATCTACAAAAGAAAATAAAAATAATTTTAAAACCATAGATTTAATGTTGTTAACCAAATATGTAATAGCTAATTTAACTGATCTTTATTATCGTTTCAGTTTTTTGGGTAATAGAAATACTATCACACTATTTTAAAAAGAAATGTCTAGATTTAAACAGAAAAGACCACTGGAATTCAGTAATTATAGAAGGCTTCAAAACTTACATATTGATATTCTTCAGTTTGATTCTATCAAAATACTTATGCATTTTCTTGAGAGAGTCCATTTGGGGGATAAAAAGTAAGTACAAGTTTCCCTCTCTAAATATTAAATGTGTCCTGTTTGCTACAACAATGAAATGATACACCTTATTAATTCACAAGCCTTATTTGTGAAAATCATGGAAATTTGCTTTAGGTCTAAGTATTTTAAATGGTCCTTCTTTCACATTATATTTTGGGTTACACAAACTGTAGCTTTATATATTACATGCAGATGTAGACATGACTCTCTTTTCTCAGCACAAGCCTGGAAATAATGCAAACTACCAAAAAAAAAAAAAATGCTTTGTGTCTCAGTTTAAGTTTCTAAAGAAGAAAAACAGCAGAGCTCTCAAATTTCTTCACTGTAGAAAAAGGTTAATGCAGTTCCAGACAGAGGTCAATGCATTGATCAGTGTAGCTTCAAACAAGGAAGCAGGTCTTTTCATAGTGTTTATAATATGTCTCAAAATTATCGAAACGTTGTCCATTTTACCGTGGTTTTTAAATTCATTAAGCAAAAATTTCTATTGAAAAATCTGCAGAACAGTAATTGTTGCTAAATAATTCCATGTGTAGCTACATGAGATATATTTATTTTAATGGTATCTAAGAACTTTTGTTTTATAAATGCCATATAAAATACATTAATTTTATGGTTATGATATAAAAATGAAGGACTGTGAACACAATCAGTTGGAACTGAAACTTAATAGAAATCTAAGGATTTATGGAAAGTTAAGACATTTTTCTTCTCCATCTCCCACCTTCTGTCTTTTAGTGACTCTTAAAATGCCACCATTCTGCTTTTTTGCAACTCAGCAAACAAAGGAACCAAACTCTTATCATGAGTTCACATTATTGAAATATCTCTGGATCAGTACCAATGTCTTTCTTTAAAAAACACATTTCTACCTATCTCTTACTATCTCTGCTTTCACTAATCACTTTTTCATTAATTTTTCATTCAACAGCTATTTATTAAACACATATTCTTTGCTAGGCACTGCCTAAAAAGCAGTTTACAAAGAAAGATATGGACTTAGCCCTCTTGGAGTTTATAGTATAATAGAGGAGATAGATGCTAAGTACATATATATGGAGATAAATAACTTCAAATAGCAATTAATGCAGTGAAGACAAAGAAATTGGGTGCTCTGAAAAAGAATTAAAAATCTAAACTTAAAATTTAGATTGTGTGCTCAATCTATAAAGAATTAACATTTAAGCTGAGATCTGAAGAATGCAAAAGAACTGGCCGCAGGGAGACATTTCCAGGCAGTGGAGAAGGTGCATGCAAGAGACCTGTAGCAAGAGACAGATCTGTGCTATGTCTCTGAAATTCTGAACAGAGTTCCTTCATACACTCATTTGACTTTTAGGTCATGATACTTTATATTTTTATTTTCTCTTAATGTATATGTTCTGTTTTCAAAGCTGCTTAAGGGCAAAGTAATTGTTTAGAGCTATGTTTATCATCCACCATGAAACTACTCTGCTTTCCAGCATCACAAACTAAAATGCCTCCAGAGTTAACACTGGAGGAAAGCTGAAGAAGAATAAGCATTTTATTCTTAATTGGGAGGAGGACATTTTTATTTTCTCACTAAATCAGTCAAGCTTCAGTCAGGAAAACAGAAGTCATTTTATGTATTCTGGGTATAATACAGCTGCTTTGAACTTCACACCCATTCAAGGTCTACCCAAACATCTATCTCGCCTTCCTGGAGATGTTGCTCTTCTTCCTTCTAAATCTGATTCTGATACCCCTCTTTAACAGACCAGAATCTGCATTTCACAGGAAAGTAGATTCTGGGAAATATAGTTCTCAACTTCTCTTCTTCAATGCACCTTTTCCACTTGGCATTTATATTTACCTTTGTAGCTGTTTGTAGGCTTCCGGATTGCAGTGATGAAAATAATACTCTGATTCTATCCAGCATGGTGTGATTATGCTTTAATCAACCAAAAACATGCCTATCTTTTCTCAGAAATTAGAGATGAGATTCTATGATGACTGTTATGTATTCATATTTGGATAATGTTCTGTTTTTTAATCTCAGTCATAATTTCCCTTTGATACCCTGTAACTTAAAGATTAAATTTACAGTATTTATTGCTGTTAACATCTTTAACACACCTTGTAATAGACAGTATGGGAAAGAGAAAGTGGGAAAATGGTTGATGTAAAAATACGCACATAATCAAATAAGCAAGAAAATTACCCTGTTATTTCCCACCACAATCCCTATTTTTCAAGTGGTAACATGTCATAATTTCTTCCTCTACTGCCCACTCCATGTCCCCTTTGCCCTGAGCTGGTACCTCAGTGTATTGGGGTTCTTTATATGGTGACCCAAGTCATCATTCAAGAAAGATCTGAAGTACAGTCATGCACTGTATAATGATATTTCTGTCAATGACGGACCACATATGCGAGGGTTGTCCCATAAAATTGTAATACTGTATTTTAATGTACCTTTTCTATGATTAGATACATAAATACAAACCATTGCTACTATTGCATTACAATTGCCTACAGTATTAAGTACAATAGTGTGCTATATAGGTTTGTAGCCCAAGAGCAACAGGCTATACCATATAGCCTAGGTGTATAGTAGGCTATAGCATCTAGGTTTGTGTAAGTACATTCTATGATGTTGACACAATGACAAAAACACCTAATAATGAATTTCTCAGAATGCATCCCTGTTGTTAAACAACACACGATTGTGTTAGTGTTCTTGCCTAAAGTGGGTTTTTGTATTTAATGTTCTGTTAAATGTTATTACTGGACATAACAATAGCATGAAGTGTCTTGAGGAAACCTCTGACCTCCAGACCATCTCCTCCATGCCTCTGTTTTGTAGATAATTAGAATCATTTATTCAAGTCAGAATAGTAATCCACTACTTTGTCTATTAGTTTGGTGGCAGAAAAAATTCAATGACTGGGTAGAATTCTTGGCTTCCAATTCAGTGAAACAATTGTTGTGTCTCCAGATGAAAGCATCATTGTTATTAAGTCCTTTATACAGGCAGAAACTGAAGGTTTGGGGACAAGAAGTGAAAATATTGTGGCTGAGTTATTAGGGGAAATAAAGAGAGAAGCCACTTCCAGTTTTACACCTTTGTTCCAGATCCTCTGTATTCTGAAAGTGGGAAAATGTCACCATCTAAACACTAGAAGTTGAGAAAGTATGCCTCATCTTGTAGCAGAACGTTTCATCTCATGTGGTTACTCAAGTATTGCCGTAACTAAACCTTCAATACACTGTCTTGCCGGCTTTCACTAGGCCACTGCTTTAGATGTGATAAAGTCAGTGGATGAATTCCAGGAGTGTAAGTGCATTATCTTATTTCCTTTGTTGTTAAATGAGTACATTGTTCAAAAGCAGTGTTTTGTGGAATACCTTGATTGTAACAAAGCATTCAGTAAATGCTGGTAGTGGCATTTGAGACAGAGAAGGCAAATCTACATACAGAATAAGAATCCATTCCAGTAAGGACAAATTGCTGCTATGTCCATGATTGAAGAGGTCCAATGCAATTGCCTTGTTTTCATGTGGTCGGTCCTTAACCGCCATGGGGATTAATTCTATATCAGGAGTCTAGCCTCGGTTTCTGCTATTGGCAGGTGGGCAATGCAACTGTAGGGGTAGCTAGAAAATTCGTGTCAAGGTAAGTTTGTTATGAAAAAAAATCTCCATCCCTGCTACCACAGTCACTTTGTTCATGAATGCATTAAACATACACAAGGTGGACATTTTTTTCCACATTGACAGAGGATGTCTTGTGGAAAAAATTCACATAGGATACAGGTATCTTTATTCTCACTTCCTCTGACAGGTACATTGACTTCTGTCTTCACCAGTATTCAAATTATGTTTCTTTAAAATGCATACTATTGCCCATAAATAAAAAAATAAATGGTTTATTTTTGTGACTTTAGATTGGTCTTTCTTCTTCCTTATTGTTTTTAAAAATCAATTTTCTTTCCCAGCTTTATTAAGGTACATTTAATAAATAAAAATTGCATATATTTATAGTGCATAGTGTGATGTTTTGATATAAGTATACATTGTGAAATGAAATGATAATGATAAAGAAAAAAGTAATGTATCTATCATCTAATACTTATAATTTTGTTGTAATGAGAACATTTAAGGTCTACTCTTTTGATAATTTCAAGAATGTAGAAACTATAGTCATCATGTGTACAATAGCTCTCCAGAACTTACTGCTTTTAATTAAAACTTTTTATCTTTTGGCCAACATCTCCCCAATACTATTGTAACCACCATTAGATTCTTGGTTTATATAAGGTCAATTTTTTAAAATTCCATGTATAAGTGAGATCATGTGGTATTGATCTTTCTGTGCATATCTTAGCATAATGTCCTCCAGGTTTATTCATGTTGTCCTAGATGACAGGATTTCCATCTTTTTTTAAGGCTTAATGGTATCCCATTGTGTTTTTTTAATTTTTAATTTTTGTGGGTACATGGTATATATATTTATGGGGTACATGAGATATTTTGGTATAGACATTCAATGCATAATAATCACATCATAGAAACTGGGTATTCATCCCCTCAAGCATTTATTTTTTGTGTTACAAGCAACCCAATTATACTTTTTTAGCATATTAAAATGTACAATTAAATTATTAATGATTACAGTCTCCCTATTGTACTGTCAAATACTAGGTGCTATTCATTTTTTTAATACCAAATAACCATCCCCACCTCCCCCTCCTCAACCCTTCTACTACCCTTCCCAGCTCTGTTAGCTATCCTTCCATTCCCTGTCTCCATGAGTGCAATTATTTTGCTCTTCAGATACTACAAATAAGTGAGAACATGTAATGTTATGTCTTTCTGTGCATGGCTTATTTCACTTAACACAATGACCTCCAGTTCCATCCATGTTGTTGCAAACGAGACAATTTCATTCTTTTTTATGGCTGACTAGTATTCCATTGTGTATATATACATTTTCTATATCCATTCATCTGTTCATGAACATTTAGATGGCTTCCAAACCTTGGTTATTACAAATAGTGCTGCAACAAACATAGGAATGCAGATATCTCTTTGAAATACTGATTTCCTTTTTTTATCAGTATATACTCAGCAGTGGGATTGCTGGATCATATGGTAGCTCTATTTTTAGGTTTTTGAGGAACTTTCAAACTGTTCTCTATAGTGGTTTAGTGTACAATGGTTTCCTTTTCTCCACATCCTTGTCAGCATTTGTTATTGCCTGTTTTTTGGATACAAAACATTTTAACTGGGGTGAGGTGATACCTCATTGTAGTTTTGATTTGCATTTCTCTGAGTTTCAGTGATGTTGAGCACCTTTTCATATGCCTGTCTGCCTGTCTTCTTTAGAGAAACATCTATTCAAGTATTTTGCCTATTTTTTAAAATCAGATTCTCAGTTTTCTTCTATAGAGTTGTTTGAGCTCCTTACATATTTTAGTTATTAACCTCTTGTCAAATGAGAAGTTTGCAAATATTTTTCTCCCATTGTGTGTGTTGTCTCTTCAATGATAATTGTTTCCTTTGCTGTGCAGAAGCTTATTAACTGAATGTGATCTTATTTCTCAGTTTTTGTTTTGGTTGCTTGTGCTTGTGGGGTATTAACTTAAGACTTTTTTTTTTTCTCAGATGAACGTCCTGGAGAGTTTCCACACTGTTTTCTTGTAGTCATTTCATAGTGGGAGGTATAAGATTTAAGTCTTTAATTCGTTTTTATTTTTGTGTGTGTGTACGGTGAGAGACAAGAGTCTAGTTTCATTCCTCTGCATACGGGATATCCAGTTTTTCCCAGAACCATTTATTGAAGATACTGTTTTCTCCTCACTGTATGTTCTTGGCATTTTTGTTGAAAATGAGTTCATGTAGGTGTGTGTGAATTTGTATTTTTAATTTCAATTTCATTTATCTCTTCTCTGATTCTTACTTACATTCTTCTTCTAAGTTTGGCTTGCTCTTTCTTTTCTAGTTCTTTGATATGCATCACTAGGTTATTTATTTGAAGATTTTCTTTTTTTCAACAAGGGTACTTACAACTATAAACTTTTCTTAGTGCTGCTTTCACTGTATCTCATAGGTTTGGTATGTTGTGTTTCCTGTTTCATTTATTTCAAGAAATTTTCCTTTTTTAGATAAGAAATATTGTATTTATTTATTTCTTTAACTTTTAAGTTCAGGGGTACAAGTGCAGGTTTGTTACACAAGTAAACTTGTGTCATAGAGGTTTGTTACACAGATTATTTCATCACCCAGGTATTAAGCCTAATACTCATTACTTACTTTTCTTAATGATCTCCCCCTTCCCATCTTTTGTCCTTCAAAAGGCCCCAATGTGTGTTGGCCCCTCTATGTGGATCTTTTAGCTCCCACTTACAGGTGAGAATATGTGGCATTTGGTTTTCTGTTCCTGGGTTCGTTTGCTAAGGATCATGGCCTTCAGCTCCATCCATGTCTTTGCGAAGGATATGATCTTGTTCTTCTTTATGGCTGCATAGTATTCCATGGTGTATATGTACCACATTTTCTTTATCCAGTCTATCATTGATGAGAATTTAGGCTGATTCTGTGTCTTTGCTATTGTGCACGGTGCTGCAGTGAAAATATGCATATGTGTGTCTAAATACCATGCAACCCAGCAATCCCATTACTAGGTATATCCCCAAAGAAATATAAATCATTCCATTATAAAGACACATTCACACTATGTTGACTGCAGCATTATTCACAATAGCAAAGAAATTTTTCAATTTTCTTCTTATTTTCTTCACTGACCCACTGGTCATTCAGAAGCACATTGTTTCCATTTTTTTTACGGTTTCCAAAATTCCTTTTGTTATTGAATTCTAGTTTTATTTTATTGTTACAGAGATGATATTTGAAATTATTTTAATTTTTTGAAGGTTTAGGGTGTGTTTCGTGACCTAACATATGGTCTATCCTTAAGAATGATCCATATGCTGAGAAGAATGTGTATTCTGCAGCTGTTGGATGAAATGTTCTGTAAATATTGATTACGTCCATTTCATCTGTAGTGTAGATTAAATCTGATGTTTGTTGATTTTCTGTCTGAGAGGTCTGTCCAACGATTAAAGTTGGGTGTTGAAGGCTCTGGCTATAATTGTATTGAGGTCTATATCTCCCTTTACCTCTAATAATATTTGCTTTATTTATCTGGGTGCTCCAGTGTTCAGTGATATATGTTTATAATCATTACATTCTCTTGCTGAGTTGACCCCTATATCATTTTGTAATGACCATCTTTGTCTCTTCTGGCAGTTTTTGTCTTAAAATCTATTTTGTCTGATGTAAGTGTAGCTACTCTTGCTCTTCTTTGCTAACGTTGTCATGAAAGATATTTTTTATCCCTTTATTTTTAGTCTATATGTATCTTTATAGGTGATGTGTGTTTCTTGTAGGTAACAGATCAATGGGTCTTGGTTTTTCATCCCTTCAGTTACTCTACATCTTTTGATTGGAGAGTTTAGTCCACTTACATTCAATGTTGTTAAAATTCATAAGTAGGGGCTTACTCCTGCCATTTTGATATTTGCTTTCTGGTTGTTCTGCAGTCTTCTCTTTCCTTCTTTCTTCCTTCCTATGTATCTTTTAGTGAGGGTCAGGGTGATTTTCTTGATTCGAATATTTTAGCTTCTTGATTTTTATTTTTTGTGTATCTGTTGCATGTTTTTTGACTTAAGGTTACCAAGAGGATTGCAAATACTATGTTAAACTCGTAATTTTAAAGTGATGACAAAACTTAACTCCGACTGCATATAGAAACAACCAAGCAGACACACAAAAAGAAAACTAATAAAAACTCTAAACTTTAACTTCATCTCCTGCTTTTTAATATTTTACTGTTTATCTTTATGTCTCATTATCTATGCCTTGAAAAGTCATTGTAGTTATTGTTTATGAATGGTTCATCATTTAGTCTTTCTACTTAAGAAAAGAGTAGCTTACATACCATCATTGCAGTGTTACACTATTCTGTGTTTTTCTATGTTTACTGTTATCAGTGAGTTTTCAACCTTCAGATGGTTTCTTCTTACTCATTAACCTCTTTTTATTTCAGACTTTTTAGCATTTCTTATAGGACAAGTCTGGTATTGATGAAATCCCTTAGCTTTTGTTTGTCCAGATTTATTTCTCCTTCACAAATGGAACATATTTTCACTAGATATACTATTCAAGTTTTTTTTTTTTTTCCTTTAGCATTTTAAATATGTCTTGTCACTCTCTCCTGGCCTGTAAGATTTCCACTGAAAAGTGTGCTGCCAGATGTATTGGAGATCCATTGTATGTTATTTCTTACATTTTCACTTGATGCTTTTAGGATCCTTTCTTTGTCCCTAGCCTTTCGAAATTTGATTATTAAATTTCTTGAGGTAGTCTATTTTGGGTTAAATTTGCTTAGTGTTCCACAACTCTTTTGTTCTTGAATAATGATGTCTCTTTATTTGACAATCAAAGGTTTGAGCAGCCCTTTGATATTATCCCTTTAAAAAAATTTCTGCCAGGTGCAGTGGCTCACACCTGTAATCTCAGCACTTTGGGACGCGGAGGTGGGTGGATCACCTGAGGTCAGGAGTTCGAGACCAACCTGGCCAACATGGTGAAACCCTTTTTCTACTAAAAATACAAACATTAGCTGGGCATGGTCATGGGCGCCTGTAATCCCAGTTACTCAGGAGGCTGAGGCAGTAGAATCGAACCCAGGAGGCAGAGGTTGCAGTGAGCTGAGATTGTGCCACTACACTCTAGCCTATGTGACAGAGCAAGACAAAACAAACAAAACAAAAAGTTCTACCCCTACCTCATTATCTACCTCCTCTTAGTTTGCCCTTTTGAGGTTTTTCTTATAAGTGTATTCATTGTATTTTGTTTTCTTTTATATCCTCTGACTGTATATTTTTAAATACCCTGTTTTTGAGCTCACTAATTTCTTCTTCTGTTTGATTGATTCTGCTATTAGGAGACTCTGACCCTTTCTTCAATACGTCCATTGCATTTTCTAACTCTAGGATTTCTGCTTGTTTCTGAATCTTTTTGTTAAATCTATCAGATCGAATTCTGAATTCTTTCTTTGTGTTATCTTGAATTTCCTTGAGCTCCCTCAACATGGCTATTTTGAATTCTCTGTCTGAAAGGACATATATCTCTTTCTCCAGGATTACTCCCTATTGTCTTATATAGTTCATTTGATGAGACCATATTTTTCTGGGTGGTGTCAATGCTTGTAGATGTTTGTTGGTGTCTAGGCATTGAAGAGTTATATATTTATTGCAGTCTTCACAGTCTGGGTTTATTTGTACCTGTCTTTCTTGGGAAGGTTTTGCAGGGATTCAAAGAGACTTGGGCCTCAAGCCCATTAATGATGTGGTGGTTTTTGCAGACTCAAGGAGGTACTCTCTTGGTGGTCTAAGATAAGATCCAGAATAGTCTCTGGATTACCTTCATGTAACACTTCATATAACTCTTCAATGCCCAGACACCAAAAATGTAAGGGGAAAATAAAATGGTAATCTCCAGATTACCTTCCTGATAATTCTGGTAATCCAGAGATTACCATTTTCTTTTCCCCTTACATTTTTTGGTTTTTCCTTACTTTTTCCCAAATGATGTCTCTCTCTCTGTGCTCATCCACATAGAGCTGAGAGTGTTATGATGCAAGCACTCCTGTGGTCACCACCACTGGGACTGTGCTGGGTCAGACTTGAAGCCAGAAGAGCACTGGGTCTTGCCCAAGGCCCTTTCCTTCAGGATGGCAAGTTCTTCCAGGCCCTTTGGCATGTCCAGAGATGCTGTCTGGGAGCAAAGACATAGAGCCCAAAACCTTAGCAGTTTACCTGATGTTGTATTCTACTGCAGCTAAGCTGGCACCCACATCACAATACAAAGTCCTTCCTACTCTTCTCTCTCCTCTCCACAGGCAGAGATGCCTCCCCCGTGGCCACCACCACCACTGGTCCATGGGGTTTTTGCCAGGTCAGCATGATGTTCGCTTACAGCCCAAGGGCTCTTCTGTCAGTCTGTGTTCAATGCTGCCAGGCCTGGAACTCACCTGTAAGGTAGTGGGATCCCCTCTGGCCCAGGTAAGGTTCAGAACTGATGTTCAAGATCCTAGGCCTGAATGTGGGTACTCCAAGATCATGACTATTGTTCTACCTTACTGTGGCTAAGCTGGTTCTTAAGGTGCAAGACAAAGTTCCCTTTACTTTTCTCTCCACTTTTTCTTAAGCAAGAGTTTTTCACCATAGCCCCCACAGCTGGGAATGTGCTGGATCACCCATGAAGCCAGCATGTCTCAGAGCCCAAGGCCAACAGCATACATCTTGGGAATTGCTGCTAATTATTCAGGGCCCAAGGGCTCTTAAGTCAGCAGGTGATGAATCCTGCCAGGACTGGGTTCTTCCCTTCAAGGCAGTGGATTTTTTTTTTTTTTTTTTTGCCCAGAGTGTGTCTAGAAATGTCATATGGGAGTTAGTGCCTGGAATAGAGGCCTCATGGCTCAGCCCAGTGCCCTATCCGACTGTGGCTGAGCTGGTATTCAAGATGCAAGTCAAGGTCTTCTTTACTCTTCACTCCCTTCTCCTTAAGCAGAAGTAAGGAGTCACTTTCATTGCTGCAAGCTGTACTGCCTGGGGTTGGGAGAGTGATGGCCCCATACTCCCTCAAGCCATACCAGCTGGTGTCTCACTAGGTCATGTGCCACTCTAGTCCACTGGCTCTAAGCCCAGTCTAGCATGAGGAGTTGCCTAGAAATTGCAATCCATGTGTCCTAGGCCTCCTTTCAAGTTTTCCTAGGAACCCAGATCACTTCAATCCACAGTAGCAAGGCTTACTGAGAAACTCAAGTTCCAACCATTGGGATGAGCGATTCCCTCCTGGCTAGGGCTGGTCCAAATGCTCTCTCTGTTCATGGGTGCTGGCTGACCTTTGCACAGCTTTATTCTCTGCTGTGACAGAGCAGCACTGAGTTCAATGTAAAGTACCCAAATCACTGGTCTCTCCCTCCCCAAAGTGTACAGATTCTCTCTCCATGCCAAACGGCAGCTAATGATAAGGGAGAGGTGGTGTTGGAGATTCAAGATTGTTTTTCCATTCCTCTTCAAAGCTTCTTTTAGTGATATGAAGTAAAAAATGAGGTACTGTGATTGCTTGCCTGAATTTTGTTCTTGTAATGGTGCTTTTCTGTGTGCATAGTTGTTAAAATTTGGTGTTACTACAGTGGGGTACAGGGGTGTGTACAATGGTGTAGGCTTCTATTCTCCCAGCTTGCTCCACCCCTCCCTTGTGTTTAAAACCTTCAATGTATACAAAACCACATTTTCTTTATCCATGTGTCCATCAATGGACACTTAAGTCGATTCCATGTCTTGGCTACTGTGAATAATACTGCAATAAACCTAGGAGTGCAAACATCTCTTTGAAAAACTGACTTCATTTATTTTGGATATATATCCACAAATGGGTTTCTTGAATCATATGGTAGTCCCATTTTTTATTCTTTGAGGAACCTCTGTCCTGTTTTCCATAATGACAGCACCCCTTTACATTTCCAACAACAGTATACGAGGGTTTCTCTTTCTCCACGTCCTTGCCAACACTTATCTTTTGTCTTATTGATAATAGCCATTTTAGCATGTGTGAGGTGATGTATCACTGTGGTTTTAGTTTACATTTCCTAATGATTAATAATGTTGAACAGTTTTAATATAGTTTTTAGTCATTTGAATGTCTTCTTTTGAGCAATTTCTATTCAGATCCTATGCCCAATTTTTAAATTGGCTTTTGTTTTGCTATTGTTTGAGCTTCTTATGTATGTTGGATATTAACCCCATATCAGATGTACATTTCGAAAATATTTTCTCTCATCCTGTAGGTAGTCTCTTCCCTCTGTTGATTGTGTCCTTTGCTGTGTAGAAGTTTTTCAGTTTGATGCAATCCCATTGTCTAATTTTTTTTTACTGTGCTGTTAGAGTAATATCCCCAAATCCCTTACCCAGACTAATATATTAAAGCAATTTCTTATGTCTTCTTTTAGTAGTTTTATACTTTTAGGACTTATATTTAAGTCTTTAAACCATTTTGAGTTGATTTTTGTATGTGGTATGAGATATGATCCTATTTTGTTCTTCCCCAGTATGACTTATTGGAAAGACTATTCCCTTTCCATTGTGTGTTCTTGGCACCTTTGTCAAAGTGAAATTAATAGTACTTGTGTAGGTTTATTTCCAGGCTTTCCATTCTGTTCCGTTAGTTCATGTGTCTGCTTTTATGCCAATGCCATGCTGTTTTTATTACTATAGCTTTGTATTATATTTTAAAATTAAGTAGTTTGGTGCTTCCAGGTTTATTTTGGCTCAGCTTTCTTTGGTTATCTGGGGTTTTTTACAGTTTTATATAGATTTTTGAATTGAGTTTTCTATTTATGTGAAAAATGTTACTGAAAATTTGATAGGAATTGCATTAAATATGTAGGTCACTTTGGGTAGTATGAACATTTTAACAATATTAATTTTTACAATCCACGAACATAGAATGTATTTTCATTTACTTGTTTCATTTCCTTTTTTTTTTTTTTTGAGATGGAGTCTCATTCTGTTATTAGATTGGATCTAATGGTGCAATCTTGGCTCACTGCGACCTTCACTACATGGGTTCAAGCAATTATCCTGCCTCAGCCTCCTGAGTCACTGGGATTACAGGCACCCACCATCACGCCCAGCTAATCTTTTGTGTTTTTAGTAGACATGGGGTTTAACCATGTTGGCCAGGCTGGCGCAAACTCCTGACCTCAAGTGACTCACCCTCTCAGCCTCCCAAAGTTCTGCGATTAAAGGCATGAGCCACTGCACCCAGCTTTCTTCCTTTTTTTAACCACAAATTGATCTTGGACAACATTTTTGGCCATTTGTTGGATTATATAAGGAACAAATTTTTATTTCTTTGCTCTTTGCATACTTGAGTGAAGCTTTTATACTGCAATTATCTAATTTAATGTTGTCTCAGCATATCATTCACGCCTATCTGTCAACCAGGCCATTTTGTTCTCTTTCACATTCAGATAGTGATATGGAGGTGAGGCCATAATGTGGGGGTTGATGGAGATATGTTAATGCAGTAGTACGTGCTATTGAAGATTAAGCTATGTGTTTTAAAACTTACTTATGTGCTTATGTACAACTTGAACCACATTTACACACACATACATCACACTTGGCCCTTGAACAAATAAGAGTTTAGGGGTACTGACCCTTACAACACAATTGAAAAATCCCTGTGTAACTTTTAACACCCCCCACATTTACCAATAACTAACTGTTGACTGGAGGCTTTAGCAATAACACAAAGTCAACAATTATTTTGTATGTTACGTGCATTATATACTATATTCTCACAATAAAGTAAGCTAGATAAAAGAAACTGTGAAGAAAGAGAAAATTTATTTACTTCATTAAGTGGAAGTGGATCATTTTAAAAGCCTTCATCCTTATCTTCATGTTGAGCAGGCTGCGGAGGAGGAAGAAGAGGAGGGGTTGTTCTTGCTTTCTGGGGTTGACAACAGTAGAAAAGGTGAAGGAGGTAGAAGGGGAGGCAGGAAAGACAGGCACACTTGATGTAACTTTACAGAAAGACATTACAGTTTCTGTTTAGCTTTTTTTTCCTTTTGCCTTTCCATTTCTGTAAAAATGTTTCTATATGGTACCAATCTTTCATCCACTGTTTGCTTTCATTTCATTGCCTGTATCATAGAAGGGTCCATGCCATAAAAGAAGTCTAAAGCAATCTTGACTAATCAAAATACTTCTTCCAAATTGTCTAATGTCAATTTGTTTTCTGTCACTCCTTTTTCTACATCTTCCTCACCATTTGGCACTGGTTCAGAGGCACGCATCTCTATCAAGTCATCCTCTATTAATTTCTCTGGTGTGGATTTTATTAGCTCTTGAATTTTCTCCAAGGCTAATGTCTTAAAACTCTTCACCACTCTCTTTTTGTTGTTGTCATTTTCACAAATTCTTTCATGATTTCCTTGACTTGCTTTGTTGTAAATCCTGGAAAGTCATGCACAACATCTGGACACAGCATCCTTCAGCAGAAATTTATTGTGTCAGGCTTGTTGATTTTCACAGCTTTTTCTCTAACCACAATGGCAATTTCAATGGTGCAATCCTTCTAGACTTTTATGATGTTCTCTCAGATATCTCTTCCAGAGCATTGATGACCCTTTCCAGAGAGTACCATGTGTAATGAGCCTTAAAAGTCCTTATGGATCCCTCATCTGGAGGCTGAATTAAAGATGTCGTATAAGGGGTAAAGTAGATTACTTTAATGCCTTCAGTGCTGAACTTATGGAGTTCCGGGTAGTCGGGGGCATTCTTCAACATGAAAAGAACTTAAGAATGCAGACCCTCACTAGTAAGATCCTTCCAGACTTCAAGGACAAAGCATCAATAGAACTAATCCAGGAAATAGATTGGTCTTATTTTCCAGGCCTTCTTGTTTTACAATAAAAATATTGGTAGCTGGTGTTAGATAAGGGCAGTCCTGATCATAAACCCAACTGCATTCGCACAAAACAGTAGGATTGGTCTATCCTTTCCTGCCTTAAATTCTGGTGCTTGTATCTCTTACTTACTAATAAATGTCCTTTGTGGTATTGTTTCCCAAAACAGGACATTTTCATCTTATTAAAAATCCATCCATGCAGATCTCCTTTCTCTTCAGTAACTTTTTTTCATTTGGGAAGTTATCTGCTGCCTCTTGGTCAGCAGAAACTGCTTCTTCTGTTATTTTGACATTTTTTTAATCCAAATTTCTTTCTAAAATTATCAAACTATCCTTTGCTGTTGTTAAATTCTTCAGCTTATATTCTTTACTTTCTTTTTGCTTTAAATTGTCATATAATGACTTCACTTTTTTCAAAACATATTACATTCTATAGGTATGCCTTTCCTATAGTAATTTTTCCCCAATGTAAAGGTTGTATTTCCAATGCAAAATATAAAAGGTAATCACAATATACAAGGTTTCTGCATTTGCTGGTATAGTTACAGCTATGAATTCATAAATGCTCTTTTTTTCTTTTTAATGGTCCTTAGGCTGGACTTATTTATCTTAAAATGGTGGGCCACTCCTGCTGCAAACCTCAATCTACAATACATATTAAGCAATTCAACATTAAAAATTTTTTTTTTTATTTTTTTATTTTATTTTTTTTGAGACAGAGTCTTGCTGTGTCCCCCAAGCTGGAGTGCAATGGCGTGATCTCGGCTCACTGCAAGCTCCACCTCCCAGGTTCACGGCATTCTCCTGCCTCAGCCTCCCAAGTAGCTGGGACTACAGGCACCCGCCACCACACCCGGCTAATGTTTTGTATTTTTAGTAGAGACGGGGTTTCATCATGTTAGCCAGGATGGTCTCGATCTCCTGACCACGTGATCCTCCCGCCTTGGCCTCCCAAAGTGCTGGGATTACAGGAGTGAGCCACTGTGCCTGGCCGCAATTCAACATTTTTAAATACTGCCATGACTTTGCTTCCTGGGACCGCTTCTAGCATCACTAATGGCATTTCGTAAGGGTCTCACATTGTTATTCAGGGTTTATGATTTTGCACCAAACACAATGAAAAATATGTGGCAGTCATGAGATCTTAGTTTTTACTTCAATGTGCGATGTGCAATTTTCTAGAGAGAGGATCTGTTCCACAGAGACATGATTAATGTCAGACAGCATTTTAAGCAGATATTTGCAACACTCGAGGTCACCACAAAAGCAACAGGATGTGGCTACAAAATTATCAGAGTAGTACCATATGTACTACAGTTAATTTTATGTAGTTATAATTTAGTATGACATACTCATGTTTGTTTGTATTTTTCTGGACTGTCAGTGGCATCGTGTATGGTCTATAAGTGTGTTTATAAGCTTTGATAAATTTTGACTTTTTACAATAGATATATGTATATTTCATGGTAGTAAATTACAAAATTTACTAGTAACTACATATATTTCATGCACATGTGACATGTCTAAATCTTATGTATGTATTTCTCAGCTATGTAGTTCATCTGCAAGTTTTATGAAATTGTCTCAAACCTCCAACAAGTTTTAAATATATTTGTTGAAAAATACTCATATATAAGTTGACCCATGCAATTCAGACCTGTGTTGTCCAAGGGTCACCTCTCTCCATATATGTAACTATAAAATTATATATACAATATAAAGTTACAAATACTATACACACACACACACACACACACACACACATATATAACTTTCAATTGATGATTGCTACTTTGCATTCCTGAATTTATGGTTTAGATTCACCTGCTAAATTATAAGCACACTGGTTCACATGTATTACATTTTTAGAAATTCAGTACACAGTAGGGTTCAGTAGCAGGCCAGGATATGTTTCTCTAAAGGAGAATATTTTTCCGCATAAGAGAACATAACTTTTCTCCCAAACTCTAGGGAACTGCATTGTGCTGTGATTGCATTAGGACTAACCAGAAGTTCCAATCAGCATTTATAAGCAAGTACCAGGGATAGGGAACTTCAAGCACTATTTAATCCATTGGATGATACTGCCCAAATGGGAAACTTTAATAACAAATTAGACTGGTTGCAAAGCCTTGTTCTGTTCTGAGACCCACTCAAAACCGACCTCAGTTAAAACTACAGAATTATGAGTTGTTTTATAAAATGGTTGAAGGAGGAAACCCAAACATAGCATATATTGCCTTTGAAATACAGAAAGACCTGCTAGGTTTTGTGCCTTTATGTTGGTGGTAGATGATATAAAAAGAAATTTTTTTTTTTTAAATTTTTGAGATGACATTGACAAGCCTCTGTTCAATAGACTACTAGAAACTTACTAAAGTGTCAGTCTTTGATTTTTCATGCTGTTTCTCTCTCACATTCTAGTGTGCAGGTGTCTTAATAAAGCAATTATATAGCTGTTACCTGTTGATAACCAAGTAGATAAAACTACCTTTGCTAAGTCAATTATAGTGCTAGATTTTCCTCCTGCAAGCCATTCTCATTCTTTCTTTTCTCCCAACCCTAGCAAAGCTTCCAGGATTTACAAGAATATTGGGTGTCTTAAGATGATATGTATCCTAAAAATGAAAACAAAAAGCACTCCACTTCTTTTGCAGTTAATTCAATGCTTGTCTGTTTTGTACATGGCTATTCAAGGCAGTTTCTTCACGCCATAAAAATTTGCCTAAATAAATTTATGTAGTTGAAATAGATTTGGAAATTTTTCCAAATTTATTAACAATTTCAATTTGTTACTGAAATGTAAAAACAAATAGAAATAGCTTAGTTTTTTGGGAAACTTCTATTTTCTATTGAAGGAGCTCATATAATTAAAGCAAGAGTTAATATTTACCGAGTTTTTGAAGGAAAGAGAAGAAAAAAAGACACTCTGCTAAGAACAATAGGTATGGGTAATTATGTGACATGAGGAGGAATGGCCTGAGACTGCAGATTAGTAGCAAGGACAGTTTTTTCCTTGCGGTCTTTAAATGTTATTTAAATAGATGCTCTCTAAATGTCTGCCCTCATCATTTTCCTTAACCCCACCCATTACCACATATTCAAGCCAAAGAAACCAATATTCATTATTCCTAATAGAATATAATCTGGGAATGCTGAAAACTGAAACAAAACAAACCTCAAATTATTGCAACACAGATTATTGGTCATGCCTAGCAACATCTACAAATGAGTCTCTTGGAAGATGCGAAGAGAACAGGTACAGAACAACATTTTGGGTTGACACAGTTGACATTTAAATGAAATGTCTCTGGTCTCAAAGAGTAAAACTAGTGATGTAAAAGCCAGGAGGCCAGGACTACAGCTAGTTGGACTGAGAATCAGTTTTCTAGAGCAAAACCCAATGTAGGTAGGAAAGAAGCCTGGAAAGCTGCTTTGCTGATGGTTAGAGGGCCAATTTATGAGAGGAGGTACCAAAGGAGGGCAAGGTACCAGCATTTGATGCAGCAAGCTAAAAAGGAAATCAGACTTTTGGGGTGAACCATAGAAAGTGAATCTCTATGGGGTAACATTCATTTATTCTTTCACTCAATAAACCACAGGTAAGCACTAATTGTGTTCCAGGTTCTGTTGTGTGCCTCAGTACAGTGAGTACAAGAGACAAACTGATCCTCAGACCAGGTGGATTGCCATGCAGCCATTTTTTTTTTTTTTTATTTCCTTCTATCTACGGGACATTCTGGACCCAAAGGCAGGTTAAAAAAAAATTCAACCAACTAGAATAAAGAGCTTTTGTTATTAAAATTGTACAAATCAAAGAAGGAAGTAAGAGTACTCTTACCTATCCCCTTGCCCCCCTCAATAGGTACCTAATTTTAAGATATGAACAATAACATGTATAAAGTACTGGTGCAAAATTTAGCTTACAGTAGGTCGACAAAGTACGTGAATTCACTTCCATTCCATTCTGTTCCCTGGTTTTACATATCTGCAGAAAAGTAGACTCAGTGTGCAAAAATACACTTAGGTGTGTTGTTTTTTTTTTTCTAAAATGTTTGAATTCTTTAAATCAGGAAATCATTTGTAGTGCAGACTGAGAATTTGCAAAGGAGCTCCTAAAATGCTGTTCTTTCTCTTTGAGTTCTGTTTCAGTAGGCAGCTTGACTAGATGTCACTCTTGCTTTAAACTCACCTCTCAGATGTTTCTTTTAAACAAATTAGACAGTAACGTAACTTCTATCTAACAAGAGTTAACAAGATAATTAAGAATTATCTCAGTGTATAAACTTCTTTAAGGGGAAACTGTATAACTTTTGAGAAACACAGATACATACATACTTACATATGCAAACCACTTTTAAGGCTACTAGGAAATCTAATGACTCAAGTTAAATTGTCTCAAATGTCTAAACATCTGCATGGAAGGAACCTGGTTTAAATTGTGTATATAACACATAGACAAATGGCAGAAAACCAAAAATATGATAATAATAGTAATAACAATAATAATAAAAAGTATTCTGTAAATGACTAATGTTACTATTCCCTCTACTGGTGTTATATTATTAGCTTATTTACTTTAAAGTGATTTTATATAGATGCTCATTTGGAGCAGTATTGAACAAATTTCAAAATTATTACAAATTTAATGAAACTATGACTTATATTAAATATTAAATTAATTTTAAACTGTTTTCACATTATTTGGTAATTTAACCTTACCCAAAGTGCAAATCTATAAGGCAATTTAGCTACTATCATTAATTCTTTATGAATTAGCTGTGACTATCTTCTTTGCTCAGGAAGGCTCTTATACATCTAATTAGTGCTAATAGCAAATGCCTTTAAAATGTTCAAATTAGAACAAAAAATATGACAGCAGTTATTCTTATCAGGAAAATGTGCAGACTCTAAGGCATCTTATTAAGGGAGATAATATAGTAATCAGTTGAAAGATGCCAAGGAGTGCATTCATTTATATGTGTGATTACTGGTTCATTCTACATACCTATGCAAATCAGCATCTTCAAAATTCCCATACACTTCTAAACAGGGAGGTAAATTGGAATTTTTTAAATCTTCAATTGAAAAGAAAGGAATTACAGGATTGAAGGAGAGAGGAAGGAACGGAATATAGAAATAGATAGCTAATACCCACTCCCCCACCAAAAAAGCAGATCATCTGTTGTTGAGCCCTTAAAGGAGGTTGATTCATTCATTTGTTAATTGGTTCAGGAACTATTTGGGGGTGTCTACTGTGTTTCAGTTATTATGCAAAATGTTGAGAATACTTCAGTGTAAAGATACTGTTCCTGGTCTCAAGCAGTTCACAATGTCATGGGGGAACAGACAGGTCCAAATACAGGATTATAATAGCCAATATAACTGTGTATAGAGGGTGCAGTGGAAGCCTGGGGACAGTGTAGGTATGTCTTACTAGGGGAGTCAGAGAAAGCTTTATGACACGGGACATAAGAATTGTCTCTTGCAGGAGAAGTAGGAGTTTGCAAGTGTCTAGGAAACAAAAAATAAAAGATGTCAGCACAGGAATGGGCATATGCAAAAGCCTAGAAACAGCATGCTCAGTTAAAGAACTATAAGGTCTTTGATATAAGTACAAGCTCCAGTTAAACGATGGTCATTTTATGCTTATTACCAGAAAAAAAAAAGTGAGAGACTATTTGTTTCCTGAGAGCACAATTCTCCTAACTCATGACAGTTTAAATAAAGCTTGAGTAAAATGAAATTTATTCAACCATCAAGTGGAAACTTATAGCCATATCTCCATTAATGGTATAGTGGGTTCAATGAAGGTTGCCCAAAACCCAGAGCTCAATGAGAGGCCTCATCATCTTGGAAGGAAACATACATAGGTGAAGTCCTTTAGGCCTTCAGCCACAGTAATTAGCAGGCAATAATTCACATTGTGGAGAGGAAGCCCAATGCTAGGTATTGTTCATGTGCAATAGAATAAGAGCAGTATGTGAGCACAGGTGTCTGGGGGTGCTAGTCTCCGGTTCTTCAGCAGATTAAAAGAAAAGGAAAATATTAAAGTTTGATTGAACTACATAAAATTGCCAATACATAACCTTTTGTGATCCATAAAATGACCATGTCATATGGTTTAATTTAACATTTGCTAGTGCTTACCCAGGACACGTGCGTCCTAAAGACTTTACAGACACTACCTAATTAAATGAAAACTTACAAGCACCCCACAAGATTATGAGACTGACGCGCTGCCCACCGCGGTAAGAGGGTGACGAGCACCCCACAAGATAAATTTGTTTCTCCAGTCTGCTAAGAGAAAGCCAAAGATCAAAGTAGTCCAAGACAGAAAACTACTGAGAAATTGCATACCAATCTCTCTGGTTTCAAGGTCTGACAATTTTCTAATTTGCTAGGGTCTTAATCTGTACATTGAGAGATTCAAGTAGACAATGAACTATTTGAAATCAGATAACAAATAGGAGGTGGTTTACATCAGGAGAGCTAGTAAACTGAGACCTAAACCCCAAGTTCAGAGAGCTTACTGTCTCATTATTCTCTCTGGTTTTGCACTCTACCATCTACCTGTCTCATCTTCCCCTTACTCTCTTTTTCATTCATTCTGGCTCCTACACTCCTTCCCTACCTTTATTTCCCTCTTTCTGCAATTAATAAAGAAGTGGGCACATAAATGTTAGTGCAGCACAGGTAAAATGCAGCAATTTACAATCATTTTGTGGAATCGTATTTAAGATATGGAAAGCACTCATGATTTATTAAGTGAAAAAATAAAAATTTACAAAGAAATACAAGTAGTTGATCAAAATATCTGTCATCTTTCTATTTACCTGGTAAGTTACTCAGCCAGGGGAAAATAATATTCCAATAGTTATCTCAGAAAAAAAGATGCTTCTGTTGATCTGATTATTTTCCTTAGTTTTCTACCATTACCTTGATTAATAATCAAACAAAAAATACAGTACTGTTATTTTCATGTCGTATAATGTTATACCCCTAGTTCTGAAAGCAACATCTCGTCAGAAATACAGTTGCCTCCAAAGGAGGCATTTTCAAAGTCTTCATGAGCAACTTTATCCCAATCAGCGTTCCTTATTTTAGAAGGCTGTGTTTTTTAATTAAATAATACTATATTATAATGTTTCTATTCCCTATCTTAAAAATAAAACCAAAAAATAACAATCAACTTTTAAATTGCCTAAAAAATATCTTCCAGTATTTTTTAAACTGGAAGATATTGTTGTATTTTCTTCTTTCCTCTCCTGTCCCTCCTCCACCAACCAAAGTATTTTTCTTTGTATCATTCATTGTGATCCTTGGCCACCTCAGAAAGGGAGACTTGAGCCTGGACACGGTTTATAAGCCCAGTTAGCACAATGATTTCTTGAGTAGGACCATTAGGCCTGCCCTTTCAGGTGCCACTATCTTCTTTAACAAGTTATTGATTTCCCAAAGAAAGTGAAGATAGAAGTCAAAATGCATTTAAGAAAATGAAAAAAGCAGAAGAAAATAAACTAGTAAGGAAAGCAGACCTAGGGCAGTATTAATGTGGAAGGAAAAATAAAATGCTTAGAATAATAGACTTGTGAGAGACCTTGGGAGGTCACAGCATCCAAGGATGTCTTTTAGGGAGACAAATATGCTGTAGGGGCCACTCCAGCAATCTGCCTTGGCTCATATATTGTTGCTGTAATGCCTTATTCTATTCTTGACCTTAGCATGAACAATTTTTTCTAGCCCTATCCCATCAATGACTAGTAATTTAGTGAACAAGATGGTTTTTATTCACCAAGAAGAAAATCTCTGTGTCATTTTAATGATTAGAAGACAGAATCTGAGTATTCTATCCCAATGCCAACCCTTGAGGAAGTTTCCCTCCATGGGTTTCCATGCATTTGACCATCTAGTGTCAGGTTTACAAATCAGGCTGCTAACTTTTACCTTGATCCCTTCCTTCAGCAATACCACAGGGAAGATTAGTATGCAGGTTTTCTGGTCTCTGGTCATACTATTCAGACAACATCTCTGGGTTAATCTTGAAATCTTGCTGTAATTCACTCCGTTACTGAATGCAATTGTGTGTGGAGTTCATGATTTGAGCTGCCATTCCTCGCTAGAAAAACTGTTCTATTTTATGAAGTAAAAAGTAAACTTTTCTTGAAATGAGTGGATCTTACCTTGGAGACATCACCCGATCATAGCCAATTTGTGATAGCATCATAAATATAAAATAAAGATTTTAGTAATTTTAAGATATGCTGCAAGTTAAAACCCTATAAAACATAAAACAGTTTAAATTCAGACCCCTAGATTTTCTGAAATTTAAAGTTATTTTATTCAATGATTTCAGTGAAATCAAGGTGCTCTGTAATAATAGATCATATGGCCATTTATCCACCATCTCTCTATTTATCCATATAACCTACATTTTACCTCATTTTGAAAAGAGCACTTCTGACAGCTAACTAACTAATATAATTATCTCATCCAGGCAAATATTGGAGTTCAACATAACACATGTTATCCATCTTAAAAATTCTATAAAATATGTTATACAAGTTAATTCACAAGAAATGCATGAATATACAGCTGTATTTTACCTTGGGGCTTTTTAATATCTTATAAATAACAAGCATGAATTACTTAATTCCCTTAACAGAAATACAACCTCATAATGGTACACTTGTTATGCATTATCCTCCATGCAATTCTCATCATCATCTAATTAGGATGGTTTCCATTCATATCAATCATATACTTTTATAATTAATTTATTGCATCAGAACAATTTTCATGTCCCACTACACTTATAACTTACAAGCTATTAAAGCAGTTGATGTGGAAAAGGGGGTCTCCAAGTATATTTATTTCACCCAACTTTATCTTCAGAGATTTTAGAATTATTTTTCTTTTAAATATTTCCAAAAGGTGCCATAGGACTTCCTTCAAGCCTCAGGATGAGGAAAATGTCCACTGTGTACTGATATCCAAACCTATTTCAGGGGGCTTAAATCCCCACCACCCCAAGCTCCCACAGACTCCCAGTCAACTCCTAGAAAAACAATTTCCTCAAGAACATCTCTAGACACATTTTTACTCAAATCCTTTAGCTTTATCTTAGTGAATCTAGTTTCTTTTTTATATCGGTGATTATTCATGATAGTAATAATATAATAATAGTATATGTTATGTGTCAGGCATTATAGGATTTCAAAAAACTTTGTGATTATTCCACCCTGAGATACAAGTAGATAATAACAAATACCAAGTTCATTCACTCACACTAAGATTATAATAATAAAACAAAAGTAGCTACCTAATTCTGGTAAATAGACATTGAAAGCAAGACTGTTTTCTTTATAGTGTGACTAAACTTTGCACTCCCAATTCTTAAAGTCAATAAAAATAAGCTCCTACAACTACTGAGTGGGCCTTAGGGAAAAATAAATATCAATTACACTAAATGTCTGCTTCTGGTACCTCAGTCTTAATGGAAGTAGACCAGTTAGAAATAGGTCTAGTGTCTAGAGATAGGAACAGAGAGAAAAATGCTGGAAGGCCAAGCTGTCATCAGAGGGTGGCACTGTAGAACTGAAGTCCTACATGTTCAGAAAATGTCTTGAGATGTGACTTATTGTCTTGGCTCTCCTTGAAACAAATAGGTTTTCTGGGGAACTAGCAACAAGGTCCATCATGTAATGTTCTACAGATTATGCAGTGCATAACTCTAGGGGAGCACCATCACACTAATCTAGAGTTGAGTACCCGCATATGCACAGGGGTACTCCATAACACTGCCAGCATCTCCATTCCACAGGGGGGTCAGTAACATTACACATATGACAAAGTTTTTCTATCTTGAGAAAGTGCTGAGACTGAAAAAGATACTAGGAGAGACTTGGAGGTGGTCACTGGGAAGATGGCTGATTGTATCCAACCCATCAACAGGCTTTTGTTATTATATTGTATTTAAAAATGCCCAGTTACTGTGAAGAATGTTCAGTGGATTAAAACCTAACATCTTATCTTACCTTTAAGTTTTAAACTAATTTAGAGGTCAACTGAAATAGCTATATGCATATATTATCTCACTCTATTACTATTTGAAAGATTATTATCTCCAAATTTTACTGAAAAAATACTGTGAAGAAAAGTGTTTTTTTTTTTTTTTTCTTTTAATGGTACCCAGCTATTAAGATCCAGAGTTGAGAATTTAACTAAGAATGTCCATCTCCAAAGTCATTGTTTTTAAAGTACTATTTGTTTTCTCTTTTCTACCAAATTTACACAGGTGTTGAACTCATGCCTGGAATGAAATTCAAAGAGATCTTTTTCAGGTCACTCAGTAAAGGTCATGAAGTGTGGAAGATTGTTTTAATCTATCTAGCTTTTTCATCCTTACCTAAGTGATTTCTCAGAATCATCACATGAAACTTAATCAAATCAAAGTGTCAAAATAATATTTTAAGCTACCATATAGTATGTACCATCATTTACTTCTATGGAACCTAGGTTCTACTGGAACAGCGTTTCAAATTGAGTAAAAATATTTGCTTCAAACATGTATATGACATTCTTTCATTTCATAAATAAAAATTAATGTTATATTTATTTTGAGTCTTTAAAAATAATGTCATATAGCTGAAAGCCAATTTTAATTAGCATTCCAAAGTTTGATTTATTTTGTGCTAGCCAAATTATCCTGGAATTCTAGATTATTTGGTGTACATATAAATTTGGAATAAAGAAGTAATAAAGCAGAATATATAAATGTATAAAATAAACATTGCCATTTGAATAATGCTTTTATGATCATACCATCCTTCTACTGAAAACAGTCTCTTTATCTATCTATACATGAATTTCTTTTGTTTTCATTGATTCTTTATGTTCCTAAGTAAGCTAATGAGTATAGAGGAACATTCAGATTGTCAAGTCAGGCTAAATAAATTAGTGACTTTACTAAATATAAACTTCAGTAATAAACTCAAGGATACAGGTAATCAAGGGGAGCAGACAAAGCAGGCAGAGGTCTGGGGACATCCAGGGTGGTTCCCCAGGGCCTTTCTTTCTCACTCTTGGGCACACAACAATGGCTGAGTTCTCCTAGTGAGGTTTTCTGAGTTTTCTTCCACAATAGAAAACACTTAAGTTATGAAAAATCTCCATTTAATCCTGCCATTCTTGGCAATATGGATGAACCTGGAGGACATTGTTAAGCAAAATAAGTCAGGCACAGAACAGCAAATACTACATGTTCTCACTCATATATGGGAGCTAAAAAGTGTTGAGCTCATAAACTAGAGAAGAGAATTGCAGTTATTAGAGACTAGAAAGCGTTGTGGGAAGGAAGGATAAGAAGAGGTTGGTTATGGATACAAACTTATAGCTAGACAGGAGGTATAAGTTCCGGTGTTCTGAAGCATTATAGCGTGAATACAGTGAACAATAATTTATTGTATATTTTCAAAAGACTAGAAGAGAGGATTTTGTATGTTCCCAATACAAAAAAGAGGTAAACAGTTGAAGTGATGAATATGCTAATTACCATGATTTCATTATTATACCTTGAATGTGTATCAAAATTCTATATTTCCATAAATATGTGCAATTATTACCTGTCAATTACAAGTTAAAAAAAAAACCCTCAATTTCATACCCAGAGAATTATTAGCTTAAGTGACATTCTCAAGGGAGCCATGTGTCATAGAATATGTGTTTATTTACTATAAGTTACTATTTAACCATATACACCCACTAGGCCCTTCTATAGATAAAAGCCCTTCTTGTAGCAAATAGTATTAGTTTATTTACTCAAAGGTACAAATGACAAGGGGATTAGACCCAATCACCTGTGTTTTTCTTTCTCCTGAAAGCATCTCTCTGGTAAAGAGAATTAGTAAGTAGGTTAGCTGCTATAATATTGTCCTCCCACAAGGTATTTAGTAAGGCAGAATTCTTTTTTTTCTGTTTTCGTCGTCTTTCTCTCTTTCTTTCACAGATAAAGTGCTATACAAAAGTTGCCAGCCATATCTATGCCAAGCAGTCCTGTGTATAAGTTACTTTAGAGCAGATTTTCTGTCTTTTGTGTGTGTGGAAATTGATCTGAGTGAATCTATGACACTGTTGTGCAAGTAGATATCCAACGCGGTGAGTAAAAAAGTATTCGAAACAAACTGTTTTTTAACTCCTCTTTTAGGGCTTTGAAATGTATTAGTCAAGTTTGTACTCATTATCTTGAAGAAAAAGGAAAAAAGGTCCATTTTTTTTCTTTTGTAGTATGAATATCTCTGATGAAATGAGACAATGTCTATGGGAAGCTGGTATCTCCAAGAAGGTACTCATCATAAGAAGAGTGAGGACATATACCTTTAATTTAATATGCAGCAGAGACAAGACTTTACTTCAAACCCAAGTGCTCTAGCACTATGCATATTTTGAAAATAGTGACTAAGCACATACAAGTAAAAGAAAAAATTGCATTCATGGAATCCTACTCTAATGGAGGTAAGAGGTGAATGTATCTAAAATAACACTGGGAGAGAGGGCTCTTTGATTATAGGCCGGAGCCACCACGCCCAGCCTATGATATCTTTTATAATAAACTGGCAATGTGTTTGCCTGAGTTCTGTGAGCTGTCCTAGCAAATTAGTCAAACCCAAGGAGGAGTTTGCAGGAACCCTAATTTCTAGCCAGTCAGAAGTACCAGTGGCTTAAGGATAGTGTCAGAGTTTTCATTCACTCATTCATTCATTCATTTACTTATCATTCTTGTAAGTACTTTAAATATTGAGCAGCAATGTTAATGTTCCTTGATAATTTCTGCAGAAAAAAAAAAAAGTGGCAGCATAAAGTTGAGCAAACCTTAAATTAGCCACAGCAGCAGCAGTAGTGCCAGTCTCCCTCCATAAGGCATTGGCTAAGGATGGTCCTTTGCATATGTCAAACACTGAAAATTCCCAGCTTAGAGTGACAGGAGGGTCTCTGCATCCGAAAGATGTACTTGAAACCCAGAACAAGCCACGTGGAACAATGAGGATTTGCCATGAGCATGATCAGGCTGTGGAGAACCAGCAGTGGTACTTGAGAGGGTAGTAGCTGCAACAGCCTCAGAGGGCTGGGCATGCTCTCTGATACTCCAGGCTGTACCTGTCTTAAGCTTCAGCAGCAACACTCTATCTTGTTAGTGTGTGATCAGCTTTCAGATGGTAGTGGCTGAATCTCTGATTCCACAGTGTACAGGCTAGAATTTGAAAACAGATGGACAAGTACTCTGTCTAGGTCTATTGTGGCCAAAAAAGAAAAGAAAAGAAAGAAAAAAGAAAGAAAGAAAGAAGAAAGAAAGAAAGAAAGAAAGAAAGAAAGAAAGAAAGAAAGAAAGAAAGAAAGAAAGAAAGAAAGAAAGAAA
>NW_012117777.1:1933918-1972536 GCF_000951035.1 Colobus angolensis palliatus
AAGAAAGAAAGAAAGAAAGAAAGAAAGAAAGAAAGAAAGAAAGAAAGAAAGAAAGAAAGAAAGAAAGAAAGAAAGAAAGGAAGGAAGGAAGGAAGGAAGGAAGGAAGGAAGGAAGGAAGGAAGGAAAGAGAAAGAAAGAAAGAAAGGAAGGAAGGAAGGAAGAGAAGAAAGAAAGGGAGGGAGGAAGGAATACAGGCAAGCTCTTCAGGATAATGATAAAAGGAAGAATTCTGAGGTTTTCCTGTTATGGAAAAAGTGCGAGTAATAACCATAACCTTACCATTTTCTCACACAGGAACACCATATACTACACAGTTGCACAGGTTTTGCAAATAAGAATAATCCACATTGATTTGTGTAACATGTCAGCCAAATGCTGATTTGTGAAGCTAATCATATTGGTTATAATCTAGATGTAAAAAGAGAAAACATCGAGTATTCTATAATCACATAAATAGGAATTAACATATTTTGATTCAGCCTAATTTACTGTTTGCCTATCTGATTCTCTGGTTTAGCAGAAGTTAACCAAGAAAAGAGGAAGCCTGATTTGGGCCAGATGACTTATATTGAAATAGAGAAGATACTTAGTGAAATCAAACAACATAATTGAACTTGTTTTGCTGTCATGAAGGGAACGTTCCAAAGAACTGTCCAATCTGGTTAAATAGTCAGTGCTTGTCAGTCTGGGTAAGTTCTCTGTGAAGATATTATTATTTTACAAATGAACCCGCATTTACATTCTTACTTTTATAAGCTATTAATTATTGTACATGTAATAATATTTAAGGCATTTGTATTTGTTAATATTATCTTATTAACAAAAATAGTGTTCACTATACTAATTGATGGAGTAAAAATATGTTGACTCTGCCATATTCACACTACAGCCTGTGATTCCTAATTGGAGGAGAATAAGACAAGAGAACACCACCACTTTCACTACATGAAGCCCTGTCATTTCTTCACATCTTCCTCTTCCCCTTCTCTCCCTGTATGCAAACTTCCTCATCAATATTCCCACCATTAATAAATATTAATCTATAAAAATATTAAAATATAATATGATAAAATATGCGGGCAAGCAGAAACACTTTAGAATCCTTCCCCATTTTCTCTAAGGAAATAATTACCTTAAGGCTAAAAATGTTGATTGCTTCACGTTCTGCCTCTAGAGTTATTTTACTACTTTGGTTGACTTTGGTTAACTAGGTAATTGTGATAAATTAAATATTGCCAGTGATCAGTATTCCTCCTGTGGTCCCTCTGATCTGTGAGATTTATATGAACTGAGACATTAAAAAGAGCTACACCAGTTCTAGCTCCCCAAATCTGAGCTGGTTGGCAAATATCTAGAAGTACTGCTTGTTATGAATGCCACAAATTCCAGAACAGAGGTCAACAAAACCCTACAATTCTTGCTTTCTAAGTTTTTTTTTGGCAACATTTTAAACCAGATTCTTAAAAACTTCTCAATGCAAAACACCAAAAAATGTTAGCAAAATATAACAAATATTTTTTAAATGTATAACGAAACTCACTAGGAAGTAAGGATAGTCTCCAGAGGCCAGAATTCAAAAGAGTAATAGAAATCAGAATGGCAGGCTGATGCTAAAACTATGGATGCCCTAGGGGAGTGTCTCAATTTCCACATCCAAGAAGTTTAGGTTTCAGTGGCCGTGCCTAGAACCTTAGACATGACCTTGAGCCCAAGCAAGATAATGTGGGAGAATAAAGCCTACTTATCAAGGGCCAGAACTGAGAAGCACTATGCCCTCATTGAAAGGTAGACTGAAAACCATCCATAAGAAAAGGAAATAGTTGACAAGAAAACTTATCTACCTTAGCTTGCAATCTGCTAAGAAAAATAAAAGAATTCAGTATTAGAGAACTTTTCAGATGCAAGTCCGGCTTAAATATACCTGGAAACCTCGACACTGAAAAGTAATACAGGTTAATTCTTGGTAGGCAGTACCTTGAAGGGTATCTGGAAGAAACAAATGAAAATTATCTTTACAGAGCCCATCCTAATTTTAGGCCTTTCTTGGTTCCCACAGATAAATCTACACCATGGATGAACTTTCAATACGCCAAAATAAACAAGCAAACAAACACAATAAGAACCAAGCCACCTCAAGTAGGATAAGGAGAAAAATAAAGATTATAATCACATGTTATGGAAATCCAGATAAACAATAATCAGCTATAGCCTACAAACTACACATATTATAAATGTTTGGGTAAATACAATAAGTGATCAAAACTTGAAAGAGGAATAAAATATCGAAAATAAAACAATGTAAATACGGAGAAAATCAAATTGAAATTGTAGGAGTAAAATATGACATAAAATAAAATTCTACTGGATATATTAGGTATGTGAAAAGAAAATATTTTGGGCCCTCAAAATCACTAAGGTAAAGGGAAAAGTCAAGCTGGGAACTGCTTAGGGCAAAAGTGCCTTCCATTCTATTCAAAGTCACCCTTCTGCTCACTGAGAGAAACGTGTATCTCAGATTGCCTTCTTTGGAAAGGCTAGTCAGAAACTCAAAAAACAGAACCATTTTTTTACCTATGATCTGGAAGCCCCCTCCCTGCTTTCAGCTGCCTGCCTGCCTTTCCAGACCAAACCGATATTCATCTTACATATGTTGATTGATATCTCATGTGGCCCTAAAATGTACACAACCATACTGTTCTCTGACCACCCTGGGTCCATGTCATCAGGACTTCCTGAGGCTGTGTCATAGGCTCACATCCTCGACCTTGGCAAAATAAACTTTCTAAATTAACTGAGACCTGCCTCAGATTTTTTGGGTTCACATTATGGTAACCAAGGAGGGATTCTTACCTTTGACAGAAATGCCAAAGGTGCCCCTAACCTTTGACGAATCTCCTCTCGATGCTTGGTACCAGCTTGAGTTATCCTTATGGCTGAAACCAAAAGGACAATTTTCTGAGGCCTGGAAGCAACCCATCCAGAGAATCCCTGATCCTCCACATTTGTTTGAGATCTAAAGGTTATTTTGCTGTACAACTTCTTCTTCTTTTTTTTTTTTTTTTGGAGTTTCACCTGCTTCCAACACGAGGAGGGCAAGTTTTTCCTGCTTCCGTAATGATGAAAAGCAGGTGGGTGACTCCTTTATGGAGTCTGAGCTCGCTTCTAACAGGAAAGATAAGGATTTTTTGCTTTAGTGTTTTTTTTTTCCCCTCCCCCTGCTTCTAAGATGGTAGAGAGTAGTCTTCAGCCTGAGACCCATCCCTAGGTAAATAATTGAATTGGGGTTTTTCTTGGCTAAAGTTAAGATTTACAACCAGCTGGTCTTAATTTCTCCTTACCATTAGAGAATTCAGTAATCATGTAAGTTGTGCAATCGTTTGTTTTGCTTAACTGTTTTTTTGTTGTTGTTGTTGTTTGTTTCTGTTTTTCTTGTTGTTTCAGTCTTTTTCCCATTAGGTGTGATCAATTCTATCTGATTTGATCAAATCCAAAAGAAGTCCCAAATCATGAGGAACAGGCCTCTGAAGTGGCTAAATTCTGCCCCCAACACAGAAAAGGAGGTGGTGTTTGGGGGAAAAGCCAGCAAAAGGAAAAAAAAAAGAGAGAAAACATTTTTGACTTTTACTACTAAGGGTCGTTATTTACATAACAAGTCCACCTTTTTGCTAGCCAGGCCAAACTGAAAGAGCAATGGCTGTACTTCTGAAATAGTAGCAATTTATCCAGGTAAAATATGAAAATAAGATTTAAAAAGATTTTTTAAAGGAGCTCAATGGTTAAAAGTCAGCTTAATTAAAAGCTAACATCCAAGATGTGTGTGTCTATGTGTGCATATGTATGTTTTTGTATTTAAAAGGCCTTCATGTTTTCGTTTTTCTTTTTCTCCTAGGATCTTGTCTTTTTTTGAGGAAAATTTTTTTTCTTCTCAGTTGACTGAAATCTGTTCTCTTCACTTACTTCTTCTGTCTCTCCTTTCTCTTGTGCTCTCTGCTGCACAGGGGACCTAAAATAGTTTCTAATAGCCTGGGGTTTCTTAAAGAAAATGGAGAAGGTGCCAGCCTCCCTTTGAGGGAGAAATCTGTTTTTCCTTATGGAACCCCAAAAATGTAAACAGACAAGTTTGTCTCAGCTCTTAAACTGCTTACTTTTGTACTGCATTGTCTGTTTTTCTTTTTTAAAAAACTGACTAAAATAGTTATTGCAACAGAGGATACTCTTGGGTTTTTAAGGAACAGTTGCTTTAGACACTTCAAAATGTCTTTATTTAACAAAAATTTTTTAAGTGCACTGTAAAAGCATCATATGGTCTAACATCACAATAATTCTCCATTTTTGGAGATTTAGGATTCATTGTGGGCTCTGCCCAGAGCTCAGAGATCCAGTTTAAAAGATAGGCAGTCCCTATCTAAATAAGATTGGTCTCCTTATACAATCCTATGAAAGATTTCTATAATTTTATGTTTGATTTCAAATCCATTCCATCTTTAATCTCCTTTTGGAACCACCAGACTTTTCTCTCTGTACCTTATGATGTAAATTTTGCTCTTTGATTTTCACTGCAGTTGTTAGGAAACAACTATGTTAATATGCAAATTTAAGGCTATTTAGCTGACAACTAACTGCCTAGGGTTGTAAAACCTAGGGTTATCAAGAATCTGAAAGTCTAAGATAGGAAAAAAATGTTTTCATAAATCTACAAGATGTACTTCTATTGGCATGCCTAATACATCTATCTATACATGTGTTATGTACACAATGATTCACTACTGAACATATATAAAGAATTCTAATTAATTAGCTTAAGAAAATAAAGGCATTTGGATCAAATACTTCATCAGGGAAACAGAAAAGACTAGGCAAATGCTTTTCCAAGTTTACATAACTTAAGTAAAATATTTTATACTTAAGCTAGCTTTGCAATTACTTGTCAAGTAACACTAGAAGTATTTTAAGAATAGCATACATTTTTATTTGCATTTATTAATCAAGCAATTTCATATGTATCCCTGCTAAATAAGGTGTCAAAACTTGGCATAGGTGTTGCAAACTATAAACCCAGCCCAAGACAGAACAATCTTTACCTATGTAATTTTTAATAAATAAGACATTGATATTGGTTTAATAAAAATAGCTACATCTTGAATTTAGGAAGATTACCATAACTTCTAATCTTGTGACTTCAAGCAGTTTACTCTACAGGCAGTACCTTTTGTTTTGGGAAAGGATGGTTATCATCTTTGTTTCAAAGCTAAACTATAAACTAAGTTCCTCCCAAAGTTTCTTCAGCCAACACCAAAAAAGAACAAGGAGAGCTTGAAGGTTACAAGCATGATGGAGTCAGTTAGGTCAAATCTTTCTCATTGTCTTCATTATGATTTTGTAATGGTGGTTCTATAACTTTAAATAATGACAATCACAGTTTTTAAAATAATCTGGGTAAATGATTAACATAAAATAAATAAGTAAATACAATAGAATAAAGAATTATAGACAAACCCTTTATAATTTAGAATCTAAAGTTATATTAAATTAAATAATAGATATTTCATAATTTGGGTATTTTTTAATAAAAATATATTTGTAGGAAAACATTCTACCTAACAAAAAGTATCCTTTTAAAAAAAGGTGAACAGTATTCTAAGTCAAAGCTTGTTTAAAGGTCATGTATAACAAGGTAAAAGGAACCAGGAAATAAAAGATATATAAAGAAAGTTGTAAGAATAGCGTTTTTGGGAATTTTTTTTTGGTAAGAAATCTTAAATATAAGTAATTTCATATGAGAAAGAATTTTATATAGTAAAGGTAGTCCTAGAGTAAAATGAGTGATTATTTAAAAAAGAAAGATGTTCAAGCCAAACCAGAAAGCACACGCATGCCATGAATGGTCTGTGTAAGTCAAATAAGCAGATCTATTTAGAAAAAAAACTTTCATATGACCAAGTTGTCTATCATTAAAGGGAAATGATTAAAGGAAATTATAATGGTCGTTTTAGAGATTGGGTTTGATATTAAAAATAAAACACACAGTAAAGAATAGATTAGAACAATTAAATTTTCTTATGAGGTTGATTTACTTTTAATAAACTATAAAAGATTTAAATTTTTTAATTTTAATCAAACTTCAGCTTTTATTGCATCTCACCAGTTTCAGTTTTCTCTTTCCTTTAAAAAGGTACAAAATAGTAACAATCTCCTTCAACTCATTTTCAGCTCATGTAAGTTTTTTTTTTCTTCTCAGGCTCTGTTTTTTTGTCAACTGATGCTAACAATGTTTTCTTAAAGGTCTAAAGGAAATGATTTCTTCCAACATAATATTCTGTGTACTGCAGGTCTTTTCTTTTGCATTTTGGTAACTGGCCTAACAGATTTTACATTTTATCAAAATAAATCCTATGCCATTATTATTAAGTTTGGTTTCTTTAGGAAAAACTGAGATTATTTCTTTTAATTGAGGTTATTACAGTGTTGTATTCTCCTTTCCTCCATGTGCTTTTTAAAGTCCTTCTGACATTAACTTACACGTCTTTGACCTCTGGGTCTAAAAAGAATGCTAAGTGCTGCTAAATCTTAAACACAGACAGCAATTATAGTCTCATCTCCAGGCCCAGTAGAAAATGCCATCAAAATAAACTGCATTCCTGAGACACAGGGCCAGAAATTAAAACCACTCAACTCCTCAAGGCCCAGGGACTATCGCAGAAGAGGTGAGCATGTGCGATTGTAAGGGCTGATTTTGAGAGATAAAATAAATTCAGTTTCTCTATAAATTAATTATTAATGTCAAAGCCACACTGATGCAAGACCAGCATATGGGCCCCTGTTTCAGATGAACATGGTTTTCTTGAAGCATTAACTGACTCCTTAATAAAGATTATAAAGGTTATAAAGGCTTGTGGAAGTTATATCTTATGATCAAGATGAAAATTTTATAGATGCTTTATAAAATTTTGGAAAACACTTTTTTGTCTGCATGCTGTTGTTATTAGGGCTTATTGTTTGCAAAATTAAATCTTTCCTTTCTTAAATATTTGAGTTATCACTTTGGTTAAACAAATGACTTATTTTACAATGACTTGTGATCCAATTTTGTAAAATCAAGTGTTCTAAACCTTTAATATTTGACAAACATTTCAAGATCAAATTATAAATTGTGTCTTTTTTGGATCTAATTAATCCTTTAATATATTATTAATAAGCCCCCTAAAGTCCAAAAATGACATATTTTACTTATTTGATATAAAAATTATACAGGAAGCATTGTCAAATATAAAATGGTGTTTGGTTTTCTTCGAGCTGTATTTGTATAAATATGTTATTGGTATGTGTTCCAAAATTATGAGAAACTCCTATAATTCTGATATAACAATATGCGTTATCAATAATAATTATTATGTTAAATTATTGTGTGTCATAGAGGTAACAAATTTGCTTGTTAATTGTGTCTTTGACTATACCTACCCCAAAACATTTTGTCATCCATGGACAATTGTTGTCTTGTTTTAATCCTCTTTAGAAGGTGGTTTTATAATCAGCTATATACTCTAACAGGTGCTCTTGAATGCAGGTTTCTGGTAACAGTGGAGACTGTGACATCAGAATAGAGGAAAAACTTTCAGGGCTCCTGGAGAGCTGAAATGTGAGCTGAAATGTTTATGAATAACAAACAGAACAGGAATTAACTGCATGGACTAAACTAATAGAAGTCTGAAGTAATCTTTTTAACTTTTTGCTTAAAATGTTGCTGATCCTTTGTTTCATTTTTCAGAGTCAAGAAAACTTTTATTTTAATCTATTTATAGCTTTTAACAAGTGAGTATATTATTCCTATGAATAAAATTTGATGCATATTTGTTTCTACCTGATATCTACAAAATTTGGAAAATATGAGTATTCTTAACTTATGACAATACAGTTATTTACATAAGTGCAACAAGAATTTGTTTTCATTTGTAGCAGCATACAACTGGAGAACTGGTTATTTTACCAAGGCTTTGATTGGAATGGTGTGTTTTCCTTTAAGGAATCAAACTTGACATATAGAGCCAATAAAAGGCCCTTGAAAAAAACTGGCTTCATACTTTCGTCTACACAGTCCCTGTACTGTGTTCCTGACCTGTGGTAAATAAAAAGTAACACTTTCTGACAGGCCCAGGAGCCCCAAGTTTATCTTGGAATCTCAAGAGAACAATTAACCCAACTCATAGGTATTTGATGGTACAAATACATGGCTGGGCTCAGCTTTAAAAAAGTCTTACCTGAGATTCCTGAACAAAGTTCCATCAAAGCCAATTTAAAAACCTATGTAAAAAATAATTATTCTTTCTGCACTATATACAAATAATGAGGCCAAGTATCATAAAGCAAACCAGTGGTACCATGATTTGTCTTTAGTAAAAATGGGAAACTGGAAAGAGAAAAATTATGTTTCAAAAATTATAGTATACCTGTTGTTGGATTCTACTCTTGCCTAATGTTTTTCAGTTTTTATTATTTTTTACAGTGTGAACCAGATTCTAATTTTTCTTGGCTACAAGTATTCAAAACAATGTTTTCATTTTTTCCCTAATTCAGTCACTGAAAGCTAAGCTACGCTTTTGGATGGCCTGCCAAATGAAGCTAGACAACTTAAACTTCAGAAGAAAATAACAGCAACTTATTTACATAAGTAAGTCAGTTTCATACCTGCCTAGTGATACATGGACCTCAGAGTAATGTGGCCTATATTGATTTTTCCAGGATTGTTCTTTTGTTTGTTTTTGTTTTTCTCCCTTCCTCCCCCTAGTCATGAGAGATCAGATGAAACCTGAGACCAGAGGCTCACGTTCTGCTAAAATGCTTTCTCCCAAAGATTTTAAGAAAGTAAAAGGGGGAAATGTGGAAAAAAATCTTGGGCCCCCCACATCACTAAGCTAAAGGAAAAATCAAGCCGGGAACTGCTTAGGGCAAATCTGCCTCCCATTCTACTCAGTCACCCCTCTGCTCACTGAGATAAATGCATATCTGACTGCCTCCTTTGGAGCGTAATCAGAAACTCAAAAGAATGCAATCATTTGTCTCTTATCTACCTATGACCTGGAAGCCCTTTCCCTGCTTTCAGTTGTCCCACCTTTCCAGACTAAACCAATGTTCATCTTACATATGTTGATTGATGTCTCATATCTCCCTAAAATGCATAAAACAAAACTGTGTTCTGACCACCTTGAGCACATGTTTCCAGGACCTCCTGAGGCTATGTCGTGTCATGTGTCCTCAACCTTGACAAAATAAACCTTCTAAATTGACTGAGACCTGCCTCAGATTTGTTGGATTCACAGATAGAGCTGAAAAGCTAAGTACTGGACTCCAATACAGGTCAGAAGAAATTCACAAACTATGTACCTCCGTGATATAATAAGATGAAAACAATTAAAGAGGCATTAAGGAAGAATAACAAGATCTAACACATACCTAATTGGAATTAAAGAAGAATGCACAGGGAGAGACAATATTAGAAAATATAGCAGGTGATAATTTTCCATAATTAATGAAACATATATTAATCTTCAGACCCAGCTCACATAGAAAAATTTGTATTTTGTTATTGTTTTTGTTGGGTTTTCTTTTTTAAGACAAGGTCTTGCTCTGTTGCCCAGGCTGAAGTATAGTGGCATGATTAGTGCTCACTGCAGCCTTGACCTCCCAGGCTCAAGCAATCCTTTCACCTCAGCCCCCTCTCTAACCCCCAAAAGAGCTGGGACTATAGGAACATGCTACCATGCTCAGCTACTATTTCTTTTTTAATTTTAGTAGAGACTAAGTCCCATTATGTTGCCCAGGCTGGTCTCAAACTCTTGAGCTCAAGCAGTTTTCCTGCCTCAACCCTCAAAAGTGCTGGCATTATAGGCATGAGCCACAGTACCTGGCCTTGCAAATTTCAAATGGGATAAATACAAATAAATACATGCAGACTTGAACCTGTAGATCACCAAAGACAAAGAGATTTTAAAATTCACCAGAGAGAATAGACAGACTCTGTCTATTCACCAAAGAGAAGAGACAGACCGTAAAATGATACCTCAACAATAATAGAAGGTAAATTTCTGTAATCTGTGTGCATGTAGATCCATGGTGCTCTTTTGAGGTGAGCTCAATAAAATTACATTTGTTTTCCTCCAAGGAGAAGTTTCTTGATATAAGAACAATAAAATTTTCCAAGTTAATATCAATAGGTTTTTGCAATTTTTTTTATTATACTTTAAGTTCTGGGATACATGTGCAGTACGTGTAGGTTTGTATACATAGATATACATGTACCATGGTGGTTTGGTGCATCCATCAACCCATCATCTACATTATGTATTTTTCCTAATGCTATCACTCCCCTAGGCCCCCACCCGACAGGCGCCAATGTGTGATTCCCCTCCCTGTGTCCCTGTGTTTTCATTGTTCAACTCCCACTTATGAGTAAGAACATTCAGGGTTTGGTTTTCTGTTCCTGGGTTAGTTTGCTGAGAATGATGGATGAGTGAACACCCATTCACATTTGCTACAAAGAGAATAAAATACCTAGGAATACTTACAAGGGAAGTGAAGGACCTCTTCAAGGAGAACTACAAACCACTGCTCACAGAAATAAGAGAGGACACAAACAAACGGAAAAACATTCCATGCTCATGGATAGGAAGAATCAATATTGTGAAAATGGCCATACTGCCATTGGTAATATCCCTTATTTATGGATGAGAACTCAGGGCTGGGTTCCGGCCTAAGTACCAGAGCCATTCTCTCTTGAATTGTCTTTGATGTAGATGCGAAAGAAATGAGATCATTTGGAGTCATCCAGTTACTACGATGTGGGCTTAAAAAATAATTTCACGGCTCCTCATGGCTAGTTATTTATGTACCAGCAAATCTCCATCACTTTTGCTTTTTTAATTTACCTATCAGAAGGCTGGGACACCACTAGGCTGCAAAAAGATGTACTCCTATAAGTGTTTGCTTTATCATTTACTTTTTTCTGAATGTCTCTTAAAGAGCAACATTAATGGTAGGTTTAAATGAGATAACTACAATGTATAAAACACCGATAGGTAACCAGAAACATTGTAGGCATTCGATCATCTTCTTCCATGAATGATGTTTTTTCTTTCCTGTAAATAAAGCCAGGAAAAGCCATTGTAGAATGCAGAGTTTTGTTGATCAGGTTCTTTTTGCATTCACTAGAAACTTGCATGAAATCTTAGACATTTCTATATTTTTTATCTTCCCCCAGAGTGAAAGACAAACAAAAATCCCCAAAATACATTCTAACAATGTGGAAGAGATACTGTGCAAACATTTTTTATACTGCCTTCCATAGCAGATAAACTGGTGACGAGCTAAGGTAACTGAATTGTATGCAAAGTTGCTTGAGACTTTCATTTTGCATGGACTATTTCTGGTCTAGAAAAGAAACAATAATTTGGAAAAAAGATTCACATAGGAGAAACCATCTGCCATAATTATTTTAAGGTCACTTATTCTTCTGGACTGTGTTCTTATCAAATAAACAGTACAACTCTAGCTTGTCTATATTCTGCCCTTTCTAAATTACCATAGATGCAGAAAACAGGCTTTCAGGTAGAATCATGACACAAATGATAGAATAGAATCCTCTGTTAACTTTATAATATTATATATCATCTCCGAACTTTGGTTTTCTCACCTGTAAAAATGGGTATACCTTACAGTACAGAGTCCCCTTGGTTGAAACTTCCACTGCTCTCAAGATAACATACACTTCTTAGTTCGGCATCAAGAACCTTGATGTTTTTCTGTGTTCCCCTCTGGATACAGCTAGAATCAGCGCCCTCCTCCCACTCTTCATCTGGTCAAGATGAAATATTTGCTTTGCTAGAATGAGCAAAATTCCCCCAACATATGCAGTTCCTTTTGCCTAGAAGATATTTCTTCCCTTACCTCATCACGTTACTTTCTAGCCATACTTCTGTTCTCAATTTAGATGTGACCACTTCCTACAAGCTTCTTTTAACTTCTACCCACATCTAGATTAAACATCCTCCCCATGCCCTTACTTAAAAACCCTGTGCAACTCCTATACTGAACATTTTTGCAGGTATTTCATATCATATTTATATGTCTGTCTCCCTCACTAAAATTTAAAGTTCTACGTGGCAGAAAATTTACTTACATTATTGCTATAGCAAAACAGTTGCAGCACAGATTTTAGCAGTACTAATAACTTCATTAGCAAATGTTAAATAATGAATAAATTTTTAGGACTTTTACTAGTGATATAATTAAAAATCAATATCTATTGATAGCAGGTTATGCTAATGTAACACTTACTCTAAACCAGATATGCATGTCTTTAAAACATATTCAGCTATCTCTCATTTGTCTTTCTTCAACCACTTTTTAAAAATGTCCATCTTTCTTAAACAGTTAAAAAAATCACATTTTTAATTAGCCAAGTGCAGGACCATTTTATCAATTCCCACACATTAAAGAAAATCTCACTTACATGGATGAACAAAAGTGATAGCAGATTATTCAACTTTACATTGGTTTGTGGTGCAAACTCCTTATTGTATGACCAAAGCCTTATCATTTCTGAGACTATGGAGGGAATTTTGGTGGTGTTTATTGTTGTGAATTCTATTAAAAATAAAACTCCAGAAAAAATAAAAAAGCTTTGTGGTTTTTGATTCATATGTTTTAATCAAAAGACTAACAAGAAGCAAAGGAGCAGAAATACAAAATGGAAATGGATACCTTTATGATTTGTCTTTGCTTTTAGAAATAGTTTGAGGGACACATTAAAAGCAAAAATCTTTAAAGGGCTTTGCAGGTAGACCACCTCCAGAATTCTGCAAAGGCTTTGAGCCAGGCCCTGGCTACATACTAGGGAATCACCATGGAGTTCCAATTACTGAATATTAGAGGATGGCACAACACTGTCATCCATACCCATAGACCCGGGGAGAATTTTCCTGGAACTTCTGAAAGAATTAGCAAGTTCATGAAGCTCAGTAATTGCTCTGCCCAGTGGACCACACCACCTCATTATCCGCTGAAGCTTATTGAAGTTACATATGGAATAGGAGTTGGCTGCAGGATTAATCAAATATAATTGTCCTTGGAGAGATCATACATACGTATTAACTAAGACTTTTAAAGAAGACTTTGATAATAGCAAACCACCAGGTTGAATTGTAGATGAATTCATGTATAGAAATAATTCAGTTCAGTTCATTTTATCATAATTCACAAGGCACAATTAAAACTAGAGCAAAGGGAAGTAATCTCTGCAGTTACTTTGTCTTCATTAAAACATGCTATTTTCTTTAATACACATTTTTATTTAATGATATGTAATATTTAAAGAGTGTGTACAAAAGATACTGTAGGTAAAAATAAAAGCTATTAGTATATAACTGTTAATAAAAGACAAAAAAATGCAGCTAAATACAGCCTTGCATCAAAATTGCAAAGGAAAAGAATGCAGAGAACGTATACTCTGGAAGGAATATGAAAAAGAAATAAATTTGAGCTTCTTGAGAGCAGGTATTATATTTTTCACACATATTTTAGTTCAGCAAGGAACAAAATTGGTGTTAGATAATTGACAATTATCTTAACTTAACTGTTTGTTGAACCAAACTTGAAATTATAGGAGAAAAAGAAAGTAGGCATACCCCAAAGTCACTGTAAATCCCCTATGTGAGAGGTCCACAGATTGGAGTGGATGAGCCAAATCCAGGCTGCTTTCTCTTTTTGTAAATAATGTTCTGTTGAAACATATTGGAATGTAGTTGTGTATGCACATGCACACACACAAATGCACACACATGCACACATGTATGGTCTATGCCTGCATTCATAGCACAATGACAGAGTTAATTAATTGCACAGAGACCATATGTACCATAAAGTCTAAAATATTTACTATCATGTATAGGACAAACTCTTGCCCTATTTGCTTATTTATATTGTGAAATGAAGAGAACAGCCATGACCTGACATCTGTACAATCTTCCTAGCATCATCAGTTTCAGCCTAGTTTGTATTACAGACTCATGTGTCCTTAGGAAATCAGTACAGATATGAGATGGCAGTGTGAGATGTGAATGAAAAAAATCATGAAAAGTACATCATAATCTCATTTTAAAATTCTGGGCTCTTGCAGTTCTGAATTTGAATCCTGGGCTCTAGGGCTTGTCAACCATAATATGGGGCAAGTTGCTTAACTTCTAAGTATTCATTTCACTTCTAGAAAACAGGGGTGGAAATATTGATTTCATAACATTGCCAAGGGGATTAAATAAAGTAACATAATTAGAGTATCTTGTTGGTAATACATGTTCAGTAAATATGTCTTATTCTTTCATAAGACTAATCAGTTAATTAACCTTGTAGTGGACTTTCATTTTCCGGTATCTTTCCAACTGTAGTAAAGAGAGAATTGGCTAGTTATTTCAAAGCCTGCAAGCCACCTCCCAGCCTTCTGTAATTCTCAACAACAACAATCACAACAATAATAACAACACAAGTAATTTTATTGAATAAGACTGGGACATAAGCTTAAAAGTATTTTTTATAAAATTTATATATGCAGTATTCCAGGAACATGACTGTTAAATTCAATGAGAAACTTGGTTTATTAATGAAACTAAGCTTTAACCAAAATCTTTTGACCCTCCCTTGGTGCATAGGACATAAAACACAAAGTTATTGTTATTTGATAAGTTAAATCTCTGTAATTACAATTATAAAAGCAACATTGACCGAACCTGAGAAACACGCATCAGAGAGTCTACATTATTACCTTGCACTTACATTTGCAGGATGTTCATTTAATTTTAAATGTTATTCTGTGTGGCTTTGTAAATAAATAACAATCTTTTTAATCAAAAGACTAACAAAAAGCAAAAGGATCTTTCTCTTTTTTTTTTCTGTCTTTACGTTGCCACAGAAAATTACTGTCAAATACACAAGTCTCAAGAGTTAGAAAGATAGCAAAAAGAAATAGGCTGCATTCAAACCATGAAGCATCAGTGGGAGTTTTGGAATTTCTTTATAGTCAGAACTTAAGAATAACCATCTGTTTTGAGGATGTGGATCAATGAATGACAGTGTTGATAAGTATATTCCATAGATTTCTACATTGATAATAAAAGGAAGAACATTATAAGTTTTCTATGTCAAGGAACAGGCAAGGAATTGGTCAAGATTGGAAGAAGCTCTTGTTATGGCTTGAATGTGGATGGTCCCCACCAAAACTCATATTGAAGCTTGGTCCCCAATGTAATGGTGTTGAAAGGTGGTGTTACTTTCAAGAAGCATTTGAGTCATGAGGAATCCACCTTCATAAAAGGATTAATGCAGTCTCTCAAGAGTGAGTGGGTTTTCACACTTGCTGGACTTGATTAGTTACTGTGACAGCAGCTTGTTATAAAGTGGGGTCACCCCTCAAGTTCTCTTTCTTTGACACCTGCCTGCTTTCCCTTCTGCTTCTCCATCATGTTATGGCACACCATGAGGCTCTCACTAGAAGCCAATCAGACACTGTTGTGCAATCTTGGACTTCCCAGTATTCAGAATTGTGATTCAAAATAAACCTCTTTTATTTATAAATTACCCAGTCTCAAGCATTCTCTTATAGCATGAGGAAATCGTCTAAGACAGCTGTCACATGACCTCAAGACTGTATTTGCTGCCATCACTGGGAAATATAATATTAAATATAAGAATATATTTCCAGATAGTGTTTAAACTAGCATGAGTCTTTTGGTTTTTATTAATCGACACCTGCAAGGTCCTGTATGAAGAAAAAACTAGTTACTCTATTTTAGACGGCTCTTGAAAGTCACGTAAGAGAGTTGCCAGATCAGTGGCAACTATATAGAAAACTAAGTGTGTTTTTGTGTATGTGTGTGTGTGTGTAGACAATAGTTAACTTCAAGGAAGACAAAATGTGGTACAAAATTATATATACAATTATAATATAGTGTCATCTGTATATAAGATTTCCATAGTTATAATGAGACAAACACTGAATATTGATTGAACTATAAATTGTGATACACTTGTTTTGGTAGAACTGGCAAAGGGGATGCATGTACATGTGTATAGGTGCAGTGAAAAATCTAAATTCTGATCCTCCATGGTAGAAAACAAAAAATAATGGCTAAAATGGAAAATCTAGAAATAGCACTATTATTCAGCAGCATAGATGGAACTGGAGACGATTATCTTAAGTGAAATAACCAAGAAACAGAAAGTCAAATGCCATATGTTTTCATTTATCAGTGGGAGATAAACAATGAGTACACATGGACATACAGGGTAGAATAATGGATATTTTAGATTCTAAAATATGGAAAGGTAAGGAATAAAATAATGATCTATTTGGTACAATGTACACCTTTTGGGTGATGGGTGTGCTAAACACCCAGACTTCACTATTATGCAAAATTCCATGTAACAATCCTACACCAGTACTCCCTAAAGTTACTATAGAAATTAAAAAATAAATGTAAAGAAATAGCACTATCATGATGTTATTTAGCAATATGGGGGAAAATGTTTTAAAAGTTCAAAGCAGATGCCTTTGAAAATGGTATTAGTTTTAATTATTTTTACTATAAACTTTGTAGTATTATCTGACTTAAAAATATAGGTGCCGGACACGGTAGCTCATGCCTATAATCCCAGCACTTTGGGAGGCCAAGATGGGTGAATCGCTTGAGCTCAGGAGTTTAGGATCAACCTGGGCAACACGGCAAAACCCCATCTCTACAAAAAAATACAAAAATTGAGCCAGGCATGGTGGCACACACCTACCTGCAGCCCCAGCTTCTTGAGAAGCTGATGTGGGAGAATTGCTTCAGCCTGAGAGGCGGAGGTTACAGTGCGCCAAGGTTATGTCACTGAGACCCTGTATCCCACCCCCGCAAAAAACAAAAACAAAAACAAAACGTAAAGAAAAGAAAGTGTATGTGTATATTTCTTTGATAAAACGAAAATTTAATTTACATAAACCAAATATAATTGGTTTTAGAGCTCTTTTCAGGATGTTTAAAATTATGAGGTCTGTGGTAAACCTTTGTTCATGTTGACTCTTCTTTCCAAATTGGCTTAGCAGCATAATTTTTGTTTTTGCTCTTTCCTCTCTAAGCTCAGGAACTATAGCTGTCAAACGTTTGAATTCCCACTGATGAGCAAAACTAGATTTCAGAAGAGCATACTAGAAGTAGAAAATACAGGTTTTCGTTTTTTTCCTAGGAAGCAAATGCGATTTTATATCACAAGAACTTTTCCTGCGTATTTTCCTTATAGGTAATGACGCTTTTATTCAAGTCATGTGATTCCTAAACACTGATTGTTCAACAATGTGACTTCCAAATCCATAATCTTTTATTGAATCCAGTGGTTGTTTCAATAAGAATAAAGACCTTAATTATATTCCTCAAAAGTTAGAGGCTTAATTAGCAACAACAGGAAGTATTATAATCCTGCTCTCTTCTGTCAGTTTGATTAAAACAATCAATAGGCAAGTAGAAGGACTAGGGGATACGAAGGGGAAGGGAAGTGCTATTACTATTTGTTCAGATAGGGAGAGAGAGAGAGTCAAAGATAGAGAGAGAGAAAGAGAGAGAGAGGTTTTTCTGTGTGTTTGTTTGTTTTTAAAGAAAACTTACAACATCCTAGGATGCTTTAATTTTCTAAGCTGTGCCCAAAGTTTCTTACTGGAAATTAAGGGATCTGAGATTCGAACTGAAATATCTTTCTCCAAAGTCTGCATTTTTATCAGTTAGCCAAAACTAAGGACAATTCGAAATCCATCCCAGGTCTGGGACCTTGCATTTGGTCCCTGCTCCTATAGTTGCTAAATATATCATGGATCTTTATGAATCCATTATTCATAAGATTTAGACCCTAACACTTATTTTAATACATAACCTATATCTGTACATTTTTAGAGTACCTAAAGTAGAAATCTAAACAATTTTTGGATCCTTCCTTAAGCATCTCTGTTTCACTTTCTATATTATAGGATTAGCTTGCAGCTCTCTTCCAAAACATGGCATAATTGAAGTTGTATAGTGAAGAAAACTTGGAAATGATCAGGGCCGGGGGAAACACAGAAGGGGTGAACAATTTCTGCCAACATCATAAGAACTCTTTGAAAATCCTTGGCTATTAGCTAAAGAACAAGATTAGACTCATGTCAAACTTCAAAGCTCCTTTCTAACCACCTATTTTAAAAAGCTTTTCTCTAGAAATAAAATAGTTTCCCTTTTCTTCACAAAACAGTGAGACATTTATATATTTTTTAAGATACAATTCTTTGAGTTTATATGAGAGGATGAATTCCTGTCTTGCCCTTTCTTGTCAAGGATTTTTCAAGGTAATAAACAAAAATACATGTAAACATTTTCCCAATTTGTGATGAGCAGTCAATAAACAAAAAATGTTAATCATACTAATTTCTTCTCACTGGCAAAGTGATGCATAAATAATCTATTAACATACATGGGCCATCAGGGTTAAGCTGTTCAAACATTGTTATTGATTTCTTCCATTTCCCCTATGCTCACTTCTTATTCAACCAGTACTATACAACTCCTCTTTTCCATTATATTGTAAAACTTTGCTCCCTTGAGCGTCTCTGTGAAGCTCTGCTCTTAAAACATTAATTAAAGGGAGGTGAAGTGTTTGACTAATCAGCAGAGGAGTCTTTAAGCCTCCAATGCTGAATGACAAATGTCAATATCTGCTTTAGGTTTGTTGGATCAACCAGCCAATATGGAGAAACTGATCCATCATCTTGTCACCAATTCCCATAGCATCCCAGAAACCTGCCAATTAAAAGAAAAGTTGTTATCACAATATATCACTCAGCCACTAGTGCAGGAACATGATAAATAGGGACCTTTTTCTTCCTCTTTGCTGAGTATCTGATGTCTTTTTTGAAAATTTATTCCATTTTTTAGGTTGATGCAAACTCAAATCCAAAATGAAAAAGAGCACCTTAAGATATATATTCCTCTGTTCTTTTTCCTGAAGCATAAATTAACATTTTGTTGAATAGGTATAAATTCTTGTGGACTTTTGAAAAGTGACAGAGATGGTTAAGACAGTAACTTGCATTACTGAGAACTGGCCAATTCAATAGCTCTTTTTCTTCACAAAGGCAAAGTTTTGAATTTTCTTTGGTGAATATTCACTAAAAAGTAGAAGGTGATACAACACACAAACCCTTTAATATTCCTCATTCCTTAACAGGACAAAGGTATGGTACATAAATCTTTCCAGCCACATTTCCTGCCTCTCTCATACTCATACCCTTTTCTGTAGCTATTCTAATCTCACAATGTGACAAATATGTCTCTGGGCATGTTTTTGGATTATCTGGAAGGTTTTCCTGAACATCGGACCATTTGGTCAGCTTCTGCAAGTTCTTCCAGACTTGACTTCAGTACTATCTCCCCTTAGACATACCCTTGAAATCCACTCAAAGACTGAGTTAAAGACCCTTTTCTGGGCTGCTTCTCTTAACTTTCATAACACTTGGTCCATGCCTCTATTCAAACCTAGATGCTTTAATCTTTTTACTGTAATATGAGATCTTCTTATGTGTTTCCCTTTTAAGGTAGTGAGCTCCTCGAAGGATAGAAAGCATTTCACATGTGCCTCGTATTCCAATCACAAGCATAATGACTGGTACTAGTATGCACTCTGTTTTGATAATGCATCAAATTATTTTTAAAACTTATACACTTAAACCTCTGAGCAGTTAGCCATTGCCTTAGAATCAAACCCAGCTTCTTATCATCTTTGCTCCCTTGTCCTTCCAGAGGTGAGGAGCCCAGCTCCTCATCTCTAGCTTCCTGTTCATCCAACCTCCCTATCCTTTATTTTGTCTTATTTCTAATTTACCTTCCTTTATTTTTTCCTAGGTGACAAGTTTCTACTTATCTGGGGTCATTTCTACATGCTATTGCCTATGCCTTAATATCCTTTATCAATAATGTCAATATCAATAATATCAATATCCTGGCCAACCCATTTTTTTTAAAAGATGGGTTCTTGCTATGCTGCTCAGGCTTACCTTGAACTCTTGACTCAACTGATCCTCCTGCCTCAGTCTCTCAAGTAACTAGACTCCAGGTGCATATCACCTCACTTGGCTTTAATTTTCTTTTTCTTTTTCTTTTTTTTTTTTTTGAGACTGAGTCTCACTCTATCGCCCAGGCTGGAGTGCAGTGGCGCCATCTCGGCTCACTGCAAGTTCCACCTCCTGGGTTCATGCCACTCTCCCGCCTCAGCCTCCCAAGTAGCTGGGACTACAGGCATGTGCCCTCACGCCCAGCTAATTTTTCGTATTTTTAGTAGAGACGGGGTTTAACCATGTTAGCCAGGATGGTCTCCATCTCCTGACCTCATGATCCACCCAGCTCGGCCTCCTAAAGGGATTACAGGTGTGAGCCACCACGCCCAGCCTCCGCTTTAATTTTCACTGTGTTTTTTTGTTTGTTTTTTATAGAGATGAGATCTTGTTATGTTATCCAGGCTGGTCTCAACCTCCTGGTCTCCAGCTATCCTCTTGCCTCTGCTTCTTGAAAAAGCACTGAGATTACAGATATGAACCAGCATACCTGCCCTGTCTTCATTTTGAAAAGCCATTTCTTTAGGAGATATTTTCCTGATACTTTTCCCTGAAACCAAAATTATGTCTGAAATTGCCTAATCCAATGACATATTCATGGCTGTTATCTCACACATAACATTGGTGTATAGATTCAGTCCTTTCCAGACTGTAAGCTCCATGAGAGGAGTCATGTTCCTTTTATTCACAGTTGAATCTGTGACACTGAGAAGAGACATTCAGTAAATCTTTGTAAACTGAATAAATAAATCTTGAATATATGAATAAAATTTTGACAGCACAAACTAAAGGCTGTAAATGTGAATAGTTGCCATTTAAAAATTAAGCTTTTGTAGTAAAATTCATGAAATATGCCTCTAAGGAAGTTATATTCTTTACTGTGTATTCCTTTTGCATTGAGCAAGTCAACAAGCTTGAAACAAGAGTGCCTTTACTCTTAAAATTCACGTGCCTCAGTTTTTCCAACTCAGGCAATTGAACTGGCAAGGATCCAGAAACCTGGGGATATTATTATATTAGAATGAAAATGTGAATACTTGTTTCTCCTTAATGCCCCCCTACCCCAATAATTGCTTGCACCTGTGACTTTCTGGACACATGTTAGTACTATACTCTTTTCCTCCACATCCAGGTGAGGAGTAACTGCAGTCACTTCACAAATTTCTCCACACTTTAGAGGCAAAAATGTTGGCACTTATTGACCAAAGACTGCATAAGTTTTCACATTCTGTGACCTACATTTTAATCTTAACATTCATTGTTTTGTTTCCCAAAGTAGACAACAAAATAGAAGAGGAGGAGGTGGAAATCAGTGGTACCAAGCAAAATGTCTGCAAGGCTTGGAACAGCAAATCTGGCCATGTCACACTCTTAGCTATTATCTATAGAGGTTGCTCAATGACTTTACCGTTTACTTCTCTTATCCATATTCAAAGCCTTTGTTTGGTAAACAGGTGGTGCTGATCTTGGAAGAGGAATAATGGGGGCTGGAGTCTCTAACATAATCATGTAAAACACTGATGATATTTTGGCTTAAAAATAAAGTATCCCCAGTGACACAGCCTGCTGAAATCAGTAGAATTTATGGACTTATTTATTTGCCTTCTGTCTGAACAAGAATCTTACCATGGAATTAAAATTCAGCAGACAGAAATCCAAGTTGAGAACTATGCTCCAGGTATCGTTTTTAATCTTTTATCTGATTCACACTGATGAACAAGACAGCATTAAAGCTCCTCTAGTCATTTTCTCAAACATTGCAAAGCAACAACAAGGACCATGATTGCTTTTAAGGTAAATTCTCACTAAAATATTCACATACCAAACAAAGAAAAACAAGCAAACAGAAGGCCAGGAAAATTAAATGCTTCACCTTCTGAACTGTCAGGGTTGGTCTGTGTGCTAAAGTGGAGACCGGATTCAGAACAAGTTATTTAATATCTAAATGTCTCCTCGATGCTCTTTTTAGAACTTCTTACAGCTCATCTAAATTTCTTAAAAGGAAATGATAAAATTCCACCATCACTATAATTTCATGAACTGTATTTGTTGGATTTATATAAATATGAAGCTCTGTCTTTTAAAAAATTTCATTTTATGTCACATGGAGGTAGTCCTTACAGAAAGCTGCAAATGAATAAAGACAGTCTCAAGGATTTTTTAAAAATACTAATATATAGCATGGTGGTTTTAAGAGGATATTAAATGCATTTTTAAAATTAAGCATATTTATGAAACTCCTTTTTCTGTTTCCTAACGCAACCATACTCTACTTATTTTGATATATTCCCACCTTTTTGTAATCCTTCTTGCATAATTGAGAAAAGATTGATCTGATTCATAGAATCCTTGAAAGTGTTTCCAGTTCACTTTTCTGATCTCTACAAGATTCACACCATTTGTCTATGGCTATAGCTATAGGCTAAAAACATTACTACTTGACCTGCAGTTAAATCATCAATCATTATCACTTGCTCAGAAGTATACAGACAGAACATCCAATGCATTGATCTTTTTACTTTTTTTTTTTTTTGAGACGGAGTCTCACTCTGTTGCCAGACTGGAGTGCAGTAGCATGATCTCGGCTCACTGCAACCTCCGCCTCCTGAGTTCAAGCGATTCTCCTGCCTCAGTCTCCCGAGTAGCTGTATTTTTAGTAGAGACGGGGTTTCACCATGTTAGCCAGGTTGGTCTGGGTCTCCTGACCTCGTGATCCACCCACCTCAGCCTCCCAAAGTGCTGGGATTACAGGCATGAGTCAGCATACCTGGATGATCTTTTTACTCTTTTTAGGGGCTTATATTAGTATCTTCTTGACTACACAGAATTAGGGCAGTCCCTGTTATATTCCAATTGTTCTCCCTACTCAATATAAAATTCCATCTAATTAGAAGGGAAGAATTACTAATATCCATGAGGTTTTCACACTTTAATCTTTTGATTTAAAATAGACAAACTGAGGCCAAAAAAAGGTATTGAGTTTATATTCCATGACTCATTTCAGTTTTTCACTGTACTATGTACAATGTCAGGCATAATCATAGAAAATGATATTTTTTCATGTTGGGCTCTATTTGAGGTCTGAAAATGGAGTCAACTCTGGTTAATTCTGCATTGATAATTGAAGATTAGTACAATTCTTGATTTTCCACAAAAAAATCAATAAATTTGCCTTCTGCCAAGATGGAGCTGACTTTAGGCTGTAGCAGCCAAATTTAATAGGGTCATATTTTCTCACTTTTCTTCTGCTGAGAGGCCCCAGAAAAATAATATATCTTTCTTTTTTTATACTTTTCAGAATCTGATTAATTTATTTTTATTTTCTTTTTCCTTTTTGTTTATATATTTATTTTTAATTCCAGTAGCTTTAGTGGTACAAGTGATTTTTGGTTACATGCATGAATTGTGTAGTGGTGAAATCTGGGCTTTCAATGTACTCATTCCACATTAGGGTACATTGTACTCAAGAAGTAATAGTTCACTCACCTCAAACTCTCCTTTCTGAGTCTCCACTGTTCATTAGTCCACTCTGTATGCCTTTGTATTAGTCTGTTCTCACGCTGCTATAAAGACATACCTGAGACTGGGTGTTTTGTGAAGAAAAGAGGTTTAATTGACTCACAGGCTATACAGGAAGCATGGCTGGGGAGGCTTGAGGAAACTTACAATTATGACAGGAGGTGAAGGGGAAATAGGCATATTTTTACATAGATGGCAGAAGAGTGAAGGAGGAAGTATTACACAATTTCTAATAACCAGATTTCATGAGAACTCTATCACAAGAATAGTAAGGAGGAAGTCCACCACTATGATTTAGTCATCTCGCACCAGGCACTCCTCCAACACTGGGAATTACAATTTGACATGAGATTTGGGTGCAGATACAGAACCAAACCATATCATTTTGCACATAGCCCCTCCAAAATCTCATAGCCTTCTGATATTTCAAAACAAAATCATGCCTTCCCAGTAGTCTCCCAAAGCCTTAACTCATTCCAGCATTAACTTAAAAGTCCAAGTCCAAAGTGTCATCTGAGATAAGGTAAGTCCCTTCTACCTATGATTATGTAAACTCTAAAACAAGTTAGTTACTTCCAAGATAAAATAGAGTTACAGGCATTGGGTAAATAGACCCACTCCGAGAGGAAGAAAACAGCCAAAACAAAGGGGCTACTGGCCCCATGCAAGTCTGAAACCTAGCAGGGCAGTCATTATATCTTAAAATTCCAGAAAAACCGCCTTTGTCTCCATGTCTCATATCCAGGCCAAACTGATGCAAGAGGTGGGCTCTAAAGCACTTGGACATCTCTGCCCCTGTGGATCTGTAGAGCACAGCCCCTGTGGCTTCTGTCACAGGCTGATATTGAGTGCCTGTGGCTTTTCCAGGCACATGGTGCAAGCTGTTGGTAGAATTGCCATTCTGGGATCTGGAGAAGAGTGACCCTCTTCTCACAGCTCCACTAGGTAGTGTCCCAGTGGAAACTGTGTGGTGGCTCCAACCCCACACTTCCTCTACACATTGCCCTAGTAGAAGTTCTCCATGAAGTCTCTGCCCCTGCAACAGACTTCTGTCTGGACATTCAGGCATTTCCATACATCCTCTGAAACCTAGGCAGAGGCTCCCAAGCCTCTACTCTTGCCCTATGTACATCCACAGGCTTAACACCACACATGGAAGCCACCAAGACTTTGAGCTTACACCCTCTGAAGCAACAGCCTGAGCTGTACCTTGACCTCTTTCAGCCATGGCTAGAGCTGGAGTGGCTGCAATGCAGGGCACCATGTCCTGAGGCAGCACAGAGCAGCAGGGCCCTGAGCCTGGCTCAGGAAGCCAATTTTCCCTCCTCAACCTCCACACCTGTGATGGGGTTGCTTAAAGGTCTCTGAAATGCCTTAGGGGCATTTTCCCCATTGTCTTGGCTATTAATATTCGGTTCATCTTTTGCAAATTTCTGCAGCTAGCTTGAATTCCACCCCAGAAAATTTGTAATTTTCTTTTCTACAACATGGCCAAGCTACAATTTTTTTTCTACCTCATGGCTAACCTGAAAATGTTTCAAACTTTGATGCTCTGTTTCCTATTTAAATATAAGTTCCAGTTTCAGATAATCTCCTTGCTCATGAATATAAATGTATGCTGTTAGAAGCAGCCAGGCCATTCTTGAACACTTTGATGTTTAGAAATTTCTTCTGCCAGATACCCTAAATCATCTCTGTTAAGTTCAAAGTTCTACAGATCCCTAGAGCAGGGGAACAATGCTGCCAGTCTCTTTACTAAAGCGTAGAAACAGTGATCTTTACTCTAGTTCCCAATAAGTTAGTCATCTCCATCTGAGTCCACCTCAGCCTGGACTTCATTTTCCATATCACTATGTGCATTTTGGGCAAAACCATTTAAGAATTCTCTATGAAGTTCCAAACTTTCCTACATCTTCCTGTCTTCTTCTGAGCCCTCCAAACTATTCTAACCTCTGCCCATTACCCAGTTCTAAAGTTGCTTCCACTTTTTCAGTTATCTTTATAGCAATGCCTACTTCTCTGGTAGCAATTTTCTGTATTAGTTTGTTCTGCCACTGCCATGAAGACATACCTGAGACTGGGTAATTTATGAAGAAAATAGATTTAATTAACTCACAATTCTGCAGGCTATATGGGAAGCATGGCTGGAGATGCTTTAGGAAACTCACAACCATGGTGGAAGGCAAAGGGGAAGCAGGCACATCTTCACTTGGCCAGCAAAAGAGAGAGAAAGAATGAAGGAGGAAGTGCTACTCACTTTCAAAGAACTAGCTATCATGAGAACTCTGACATGAGAACAGCAAGAGGAAATCTTCCTCCTTGAATTGATCATCTCCCACCAGGCCCCTCCTCCAACACTGGAATTACAATTTGACATAAGACTTGAGTGGAAATACAGAGCCAAACCATATCACGTACCCATAACTTAGCTTCCACTTATAAATAAGAACATGTTAATTTGTGGTTTGTGTCCTGATTTACTTAGAATAATGGCTTTCGGTTCCATCAAAGTTGCTGAAAAAAATAAGTAAGTAAAAACATTATTTTTCCTATTTTATAGCTGAGTAATATTCCATTGTGTGTGTGTATATATATACACAAACATATACCACATTTTCTTTATCCACTTTCTGGTTGATATACAGGTAGGTTATTTCCATATATTTACAATTATAAATTGTGCTGCAATAGATATACACCTGCATGGATCTTTTTATATGGTTTCTTTTCTTTTGGGTTGATAGCCAGTATTGGGATTGCTGGATCAAATGGTATACCTGCTTTCAGTTCTTTGAGAAATTATCACACTGTTTTTCATAAAGGTTGGACTAATTTACACTCCCATCAGTGGTATATTACCATTCCCTTTTCACCGCATCTGTACCAATACCTATTTCGTTGTTGTTGTTGTCTTTTTTTTGTTGTTTTTACAGCTATGGAAAACTTTATTCAGACCTGCCACTCTAATGCATACCCAAACCTCCATTTGCTACAATGTGACTAGATTCGCAACCGTGTGTGCCCTAAATGGTAGTGAAATGGTAGGGGTGAAGAAAAAATCAATTTGATCCTGTCCTTAGCCTCTCTCTAGCTGTTCTGCCCTCTCTGTGTCTCAAAACACTTCCAACCCTTTCCCCTCCAGACTCTTGAAATTTGGCTAATAAAATCACAGCATTTCAAGGGCCACAAAAGTAAACAGAAATGATATCCATGGTTAAATATTCCCTTTATTAGTAATATTTGAATTTTTAAAACCTCTTCTTATCGCTGCCTCTCCTAATTCTCTCCTATTCCCTCTTTTTAAAAAGTTTTTAATTTTTGTGGATATATAGTAGGTTTGTATATTTATGAGGCACCGGAGATATTTTGATACAGGCATGCAATGTGTAATAATCACATCATGAAAAATGGGATATTCATTCCTTCAAGCATTTATCTTTATATATATATATATTACATAATCCAATTATACCCTTTCAGTTATTTTAAAATACAAAATTAAATTAAATTATTATTGACCATAGTCACCCTATTGTGCTATCAAATACTAGGTCTTATTCATTCTTTCTAAATATTTTTTATGTCCATTAACCATCTATGCCTCTCCCTTCCTCCCCATCCCCACTACCCTTCCCATCCTCTGGTAACCATCCTTCTACTCTCCATCTCCATGAGTTCCATCCTTTTGATTTTTAGATCCCACAAATAAGTGAGAACATGCAGTATTTGTCTTTCTGTGCCTGGCTTATTTAGCTTAGCATAATGCCCTTCAGTTCCATCCATGTTACTGCATGTAATAGGATCCCATTCTTTTTTATAGTTAAATAAAACCCTATTGTGTGTATGCATCACATTTTCCTTATCCATTCATCTGCTGGTGAACACTTAGGTTACTCCCAAGTCTTAGCTATTGTAAACAGTGCTGTAAGAAACATGGGAATGCAGATATCTCTTTAATATACTGATTTCCTTTCTTTGAGGTGTATACCCAGCAGTGGGATTGCTGGATCATATGCTAGTTCTAATTTTAGTTTTTTTGAAGAACCTCCAAACTGCTCTCTATACTGATTATACTAATTTACATTCCTACCAACAGTGTACAAGTATTCACTTTCCTCCATATCCTCACCAGCATTTATCTTATCTTTGGATATTTATCTTTATCTTATGCTTATCTTTGGATATAAGCCATTTTAACTGGGATGAGAATGATATTTATCATTGTAATTTTGATTTGCATTTCTCTGATTTTTAATGATGTTGAGCACCTTTACATATACATGTTTACCATTTGTAAGTATTCTTTTGAGAAATGTCTATTCAAATCTTTTCCCCATTTTTAAATCAGATTGTTATTTTTTATACAGTTGTTTGAGCTCCTTATACATTCTGGTTATTAATCCTTTGTCAGATTGGTAGTTTACAAATATTTTCACTCATTCTGTGGGTTATCTCTCTATATTATTTACTGTTTTCTGTGCAGAGGATTTTTAACTTGATGTAATCCCATTTGTTCATTTTTGCTTTGGTTGCCTGGGGTATTACTCAAGACATTTTTGCTCAGACTAATATCCTGAAGAGTTTCCACAGCATTTTCTTGTGGTAGTTTCATAGTTGGAGGTATGAGATTTAAGTCTTTAATCCATTTTAATTTTATGTTTGTATATGTTGAGAGAGAGGGGTCTTGTTTCAGTCTACTGCAAATGGATATCCAGTTTTCCCTGCATAATTTATTTATCTTATTTTATTTTTATGTTAATAGTTTTTTTGGTGTACAGGTGGTTTTTGATTACATGGATACGTTTTTAGTGATGATTAATGAGATTTTAGTATACCCATCACAAGAGCAGTGTACACTGTACCCAACATGTAGTCTTTTATCCCTCATCCTCCTCCCACTATTCTCCCACAAGTCCCTAAAGTCTATTACGTCATTATTGTGCCTTTGCATCATCAGAGCTTAGATCCCACTTATAAGTGAGAACATATAATATTTGATTTTCGATTACTGAGTTACTTCACTTAGAATAATGGCCTTCAGTTCCATCCAAGTTGCTGCAAAAGACATTATTTCATTTCTTTTTATGGCTGAGTGGTATTCCATGGTGTGTTTATACCATATTTTCTTTATTCACTCATTGATTTATGGGCATTTAGGTTGATACCATATCTTTGTAATTGCAAAAATCCTAGCACCATTTACTGAAAAGACTGTCTTTTCCTCAGTGTATTTTCTTGGCACGCTTGTCAAAGATGAGTTCACTATAGATGTGTGGATTTGTTTCTGGGTTCTCTATTCTGGTCCATTGGTCCATGTGTCTGTTTTTATGCCAGTACCATGTTGTTTGGGTTATTATAGCTCTGTAGTATAATTTGAAATCAATTATTGTGATTGCTTCAGTTTTGTTCTTTTTGCTAAGTACAGCTTTGGCTATTCTGGGTCTTTTGTGGTTTCATATAAATTTTAGGATTGTTTTTTCTATTTCTGTAAAGAATGTCATTGGTCTTTTGATAGGGATTGCACTGGATCTGCAGACTGCCTTGTGTAGTATGAATGTTTCGACAGTACTGATTCTTTCAATCTATGAACATGGAACATCTTTCCATTCCTTAGTGTCCTCTTCATTTCTTTCACCAATGTTTTATAGTTTTTATTGTAAAATATTTTGTTTCTTCATTATTTTCTAGCTATTTTATGTGTGGTGATTATAAATGGGATTACTTTTTATTTCTTTTTCAGATTATCTACTGTTGGCATATAGAAATGCTACTGATTTTTGTATGTTGATTTTGTTTACTGAATTTGTTTATCAGTTCTAGTAGTTTTTTTTTTTTTGGTACAGTTTTTAGGTTTTTCCAAATATAAGATCATATTACCTGCAAACAAGGATAATTTGACTCATTCCTTTCCAATTTGGATGCCTTTTATTTCTTTCTCTTGTCTGATTGTTCTAGCTAGAACTATAACTAGTGTATCATTCTTTCTACATCTAGTAAGAAATGACAATGGGTCTTTTCATTCTGTGCATTTGTCTGTCTATGAACATTAGATCAGGATCTCTCAGAGCCTGTATTATTTACTACTTATAGACTCATGTCTGCAAGGTACATACACCATTACTGGGCAGGATACTATCTATTATTTTGCTACTATACCAGGTAGAGCTATACCATAATGAGGCGAAAGAGTTAATCCACATCCCTTAGAGCACTCGACATATTTATATCCTAGGAAATTATGGCGCCTTTTTATTACATTTGTTTTTACATTGTGATTGCTTTTGTTAACTATTCCCTATCTTTGGCTGGTTATTTCACAGGAAGCAAACCATACCGAGTAATTTTAGTAATGTTATTATTTATTTAAATAAAATTAGTAATTTTATTAAAGGAATAACTAAAAGTTACTGTCTGCTCCATTAGAATTTTCTCCTCTTTAAATTATTCTATATTTTTTCTAGTTTAACTAAAATGTGACAGCACCTTCACCAGACACTACATTAAATTTGGGTTCCTTTGAAATATGAGTTTAATTTGTCGCCTTTTGCTTAGAAAAAAATAACCATTGGCAATGGCATTACATTTTTCACAGGCAGAAATAAAAAGCTCATATGAATGAAGTGCTTAGGAATTGCCAGACCCTGTTCTGGGTACCTGCCCTATGTTATCTCCATTTATTTTTAAAACAAAACTATGAAGTTGGCATCACAATCTTTTCAAATTACTTCATTTTACCAAGGCAAGTTTGATGTTGTGCCAAAATTAAAGAAGAAAGTGATACAATAAATAGTGGAACTCAGATTAAAGAAGTAAATGTATTACTTAAATCATATAAAACCCTTGCCTTCGTTTTTGGAGTAGAGATTTGATAAACAAGACAAAACCAAAGAAAAAAACCTAGCAACTGTGGTATTTTAAGATCTTCCATGAGTCAAAGTGGATCTGTTGTTTTTTTCAAAATACATTTGGCCTGACAATTTCTGTCAAGTTTCAGGATGGTGAAAATTAAAATGTCCTAAATTAAAAACTGCTCAAAAAATTTGGTCCAGTAACGGAAAGGGCAGTTCAGCTAAAATACATATTGATGAAGCTAGGTGATACTATGGTGTTACTGGTGCAGAAACTGCAACTGACTGAAACATTTTGAAGCATTTCACTTCTACACTCAGAAATTGTTTTCCCCCATTTATTTGATTTGTAAGATGAGGCTGTGTTTTGGAAACTCTGAAGATAGGCACAAAGATTTATACATATTTTCAAACAATGTGTAGGATTTAATTAGGTAATATATTTCCCTCGTCTTCTAGAAGCCAGACACCATTATGTTTCTCTGCATTCGCAACTACATTAAATGAGAATTGCATATATTTGACTTTTATGAGAAAGAGAAACATTTTTGAATAGCTCTGTTGTCTTCTGTGTAGGTAGATGCATGGCTGGTAGGCTATAAACTAATTAGCATGGGCAGGAGATACCAGAGAATAGTTTGTCCCAGAAGCTGATAAGACACTATAGAGGCTCAGAAATAACACCAAGTGATCTCTCTGTCCCCTGCTCCAAAGTGATAATGCTAATACCAGTTTGTTAAAATTTGTAATCTAATATGCTCTGCTAATTTCCTCTTGGGGATAGTACTCATATTAAAAGAGTTGTTTATTTTACATGTATTCAAAAACAGACGCAATGAATGCTTGCAAGCTAAGTTTTAAGATTTTCGGTTCTTATCTTTACTATCAGATCTGAGCGATTTTGAGGGAGGAAATTTGAGCATGCAAAACCATCGTATTTTCAAATTGATTGTTTTTGCCCCTTTAATTAAATCAGTATGTTTTTTGTAATGTTCTGAACTCAAACTACCGCAAAAATAGTGGAATGACTCATCAGCTGAGCAGGATTATAAATAGCCCTACTAGTTAGCAAAACAGTATTAAATAAAGTAGTAAGGAGCATCATTTATCTCTGTTAATTAAAAACAACAACAACAACACAAAACTACAGTTGCATTTATAGAGCAAGCAATGAATATGGAGAGTCCACAGTGAGCAGGATAGAGAAGAGAGATCAAAGTTTTAGAGTGAAAGAAAATAGGATATGAATTCTGATTTTGATACATACTGAGTAACACTGGTCAAACAATTTCTCTGAGCAGCACTTTCTTTACTGTAAAACAAAGATAATGAGGCCTAATTCAAAACTGTCATGTGCCTCTAGCTCATAAAAAACACTCAATAAATATTAGCATTTTCCTCTCTCATCAAAGTCCCTTAAAATTTTATCTACAAAGAAATGTAAAATAATGAAGTAAATAAATAATACACCAACCCCAAATGTGTATATGTTTAAAATTGTTTGTTTTTTCTTCATAGTCTTAATAGATACTTGAAAGATAGCTTGACTGGATATAAAATCTTCAATCACATTCTTTCCTTGACTTAGAAAAAAAAAAATGTTGCTTCACTGTTGTTTGGCTCTGTATGTGGTTGTTGAGAAATCTGAAATGTTAAAATTTCCTTTATGTTGTAATGGGTTTAGTCTTTTTGGATAGAAGTCCTGAAGCTTTTTTGTTTACCTTTAATGTCCAATCGTTTAGCTAGGATATATCTTGGAGTTGTCAATTCTATGTCAGTTTTCTCTATGTATGGTATTTTGTAAATTTCAGTACCTACATTCCATTCTTAATTCTAGAAAATTTCCTTGGATGTTGCTTTATATTCTTTGCATTCTGATACTCTTTATTTCTATAGGTCTATGAGTTAAAACCTGCTTTCTTCTCTCCTCATACTACTAAGCCTTCAAAAGATGCCTCCTCCTTTCCAGTTGCTGTAAGGTGATTCATATTGAAGTATTTGGGAGCAAAATGTTATGATGGCTACAATGTACTTTTAAATGTTTCAGAAAAAAATTATATATGAATAGACACACACATATACACACAAAAATATGATAAAACAAACGTGGCAAAATATTAACAATCAGTGATTATTTGTAAAGGCTACATGGATATTTATTTATTATACTATTTGTTCAACTTTTCTGTAGATTTTTTTTTTTTTTGAGATGGTGTCTTGCTCTGTCACTAGGCTGGAGTGCAGCGGCGTGATCTTGGTTCACTGCAACCTTTGCCTCCTGGGTTCAAGTGATTCCCCTGCCTCAGCCTCCCGAGCAGCAGGGACTACAGGCACATGCCACCAGGCCCAGCTAATTGTTTTGTATTTTAGTAGAGAAAGGGTTTCACCGTGTTGGCCAGGAGGGTCTTGATCTCCTGACATCGTGAGTCGCCCACCTTGGCTTCCCAAAGTGCTGGAATTACAAGCATAAGCCAACGCACTCAGCCTATTTTTCTTTAAAATACAAAGTTGGTGGGGTGGCAGGGGGTCAGAAATATGCCTCATTGAAAAAGAGATTCAACTACTGCAGTTTTATGATAGGCTGATCTAGAATTTCAGACTGGAGAAATTTCAGGTATTATTTGATTGAAAGCTTTACTTTACAAAGAGTAAAATGTAGCATAAGAAGTTTTGTGATTTGCCCCAAATCACACAGCTTATAAGTTTTAAAGCTAAGAATCAAAGCTTCCTTTTCTAAACTCAAGTTTAGTGGCGTTTTTGTTTTGTTTTTGTTTTTTGTTTTCATGTCCCTAGACCACAGATCAGCAAACTATTTCTGTATAGGGTTTGATAGTAAATGGTTTAGGCCTAGTTGGATGCATATGGTATTTGTCACACACTCTTTGTTTTCCTTTAAGCTCTTTAAAAATGTAAAGCCCCTCTTAGCTTGAGGGTCATATTAACCGAGACTATGAAGTAAATTTGGCTCAGGTTGGGGATTAGGGGAGGGGAATGGGGCATAGTTTTCCTACTTCTTCCCTACGCTATTGGTTGTCTTCAGTCCACTAAAACTCTTCATCGGGAAGCATAAGTTTAAAAAACTGTAAGAAAATCACATACTGCAGTTGACTATTCATGCCACAAATTACTCGTGGCCTAGTTAGGGTTGCCGTGTTTAGCAAGTAAAAATTAAAAATAAAGGGCAAAACTTGCAGCCAGGACAAGATAGTGTAGACTCGTTTATCTTTTCTCCTTCCTTCTGAGAACAACTATAAACCCTGGAAACAGAGCAAGAGACAACCAAAGGAGAACTATGAGAGGTGTTAAGAAAAGGCCAAACTGTTTTGAGCCCAGCTAAAAGAACAACACAGCATCAGAGTGTATTAAGTTCCCAACCCAATAGAAGAGGGTGACCCAGATCTAGCAACCTTCTCTGGCCTCCAACCCAGCAAGAAAAGTCATCCCAGGTAGGCTTATTCCTCTCCTGGATGGAATGGAAGCTCCTCTGACATCAGGCTAGCCTGCCACCACTGGTAAAGGGGATGAATGTGGAGCCCAGTCAATGATAAATGGTCAAAGCCTAAAACATTCCACCCTCCCAGAGAGATATGGAGGCTGGCAGGCCGAACCATCAGGAGAAACCCGGCCACAACAGGCAGCCAGTTCCAGAAAGCTACATGTCCCCACAGGCCTGAGACTTTCCTGAGAAAGACATCTGTGGCCCTTCCTGGGGAAATCACTTTTATCACTCAGGCTATATCAGTAGGGACCAGTGAAAATTCCTGTGGCACCAGAGAAAACAACCAGACCAAAATAATAATACAAATTCTCAAAAAATTAAAATGTCATTGGAACCAGAGCCTATGGACATAGGCCAAAATCTGTTTGCTAAAACTAAATAGAATAAGTGGGCCAGACGTGGTGGCTCATGTCTATAATCTTAGCAATTTGGGAGGCTGAGGCGGTGGGTCACCTGAGGTCAGGAGTTTGAGACCAGCCTGACCAACATGGTGAAACCTTGTCTCTACTAAAAATACAAAAATTATCTGGGTGTGGTGGCATATGCCTGAAGTCCCAGCTACTTGGAAGGCTGAGGCAGGAGAATCGCTTGAACCTGAGAGGTGGAGTTTGCAGTGAGCCAAGATTGTGCCACTGCATTCCAGTCTGAGCTACAGAGCTCCATCTCAAAAAACAAACAAAACAAACAAACAAAAAGAATAAATACTTGCTAAAATAAAAGATTTAAATACATCTCAAAATTTCCTAACATAATAGACAAAATATCTAGGATACAATAGAAAATCACCTGTCATACAAAGAACCAAGAAAATCACAACTTGCATTATAAAAAGACAATCGATTGACATGAACACTGAGATGCACCAGATGTTCTAATTATCTGACAAGGATTTTAGAGAAGCTGTCATAGAAATGCTTCAACAATCAATTATAAATTATCATACAAAGGACAAAATAGGAAACTTTCAGTAAAAAAAAAGAAGTTATTAAAAAACCAAATAGATATTAGATAATTGAAATGGAGAAATAAAAAATTCCTTGGTATACTCAATAGTAGAGTGAAGATGAAAGAGAACAGATTGATTAACTTGAGAAAAGTAAATAGAATTGATACAATCTGAATAATGGAAAGAAAATTGAAATGAAATTAAATAATCAGAGCCTTAGTTATCTGTGTGATAGTAACAGTGTCTCCGATATCTGTGTGACAGTAAGAAGAGATCCAACAGTCATATTATTATAATCTCAGAAGCACAGAAGAAAAATAGAATGAAAGAGTAATCAAAAAATTAATGCAATAGACTTCCAAATCTGATGAAAGGCACAAACCCACAGATTCAAGAAGCTCATCAACCTCAAAACAAGATAAGCCCCCTGCCCCACCCCAAACATACACTAGACACATCATAATTATATTTCTGAAAAAGAAAGATAAGAAAAAACATGGAAAGCATCCAGAGAGAAACAGTGCATTATCTTTAAGGAACACCAAATAATAGATTTCTCATCTGAAATGATGGAGGTCCAAAGGAAGTGTTATAATGTTTTATAATTGTTGGCCAGATGCAGTGGCTCACACCTATAATCCCAGCACTTTGAAAGGCCAAAGGAGGTGGATCACTTGAGCTCAGGAGTTTAAGACCAGCCTGGGCAACATGGTGAAAACCCATCTCTACCAAAAATACAACAAGATAGCCAGGCATAGTGGCTTGTGTCTGTGGTTCCAACTACTGAAGTGGGAGTATCGCTTAAGCCTGGAAAGCAGTGGTTGCAGTGAGTGGAGATTGTGCCACTGCACTCCAGCCTGGGTGACAGAGTGAGACCCCATCTCAAAATAATAAAAATAATAATTTGCAAGTGCTAACAGGAAAAAAATGTTAAATTTTACATATAAAAACTGTAAATTTTATATCTGGCAAAACTATCTTCTAGAAAGCAATAAAAAATAAGTATTTTCAGAGAAAGAAAATGTAACAAAATTGTGGCTGGCAGGTCTATTCTTAAAAATTGGCTAAAATAATTTTGTGAGAAAGTAAGAAAATGATATAAAGAATCTTGCATTATCAGGAAAAATATAAAACAATAGAAAGAACTGTGGCTACATACAATTGACTATTGTTTCTTCATGAGTTTTAGCAGTACAATACTGAAGACAAAGGTACTTACAAGTGATGAAGGTAGATAATAGTAAATTAAAGTAAGTTTTCTACACTGCACACAAATTTTTAAAATGTTAATATTGATAGACTGTACAAGTCATATATATAAATGCCCATAGCCACCATAACCAAACCTATACAAAGCGATTCATGATAACAATCAAATGTGCTGTAAATAAATCAAGATCCGATATTAAAAAAATTCAAGTAACTCACAAAAAAGCAAGGAGAGAGATAATAATGAGAACCAGAGGAAGCAATACATAAGAAATAATAACAATACTACAAAGATCCCTTGTGCTGTCCTTTTATGACTATGCAATTGCTGTTTGTATTTGATCTTGTATCCTTTGCCTTTGCTGGACTCACTGCTTTTAGGTATTTTTTTTTTTTTTTTTATTCCTTGGGGATTTTCTACATAGGATGTCATCTGTAAATAGACAATTTAATTTGATCCCTTCCAATTTGAAATGCCTTTTTAAAATTTTTTTCATATCTTATTGCATGGCTAGAGCTTCCAGTACACAGTAATGTGTAAAACTTGCCTGAGACATCCTCTTTTTTTGCTGTGAAGGCCCTATCATCTGCTTTTAGCTACCAAGATCCAACGTTCTAAGTATGCTTAAAGTAAAAGTTAAACATTCCATTTTTTTCATAGAAGGCATATGACATTTGTCAGAGACCTATGTTGGCCAAATTAGCTTACTGATCTCTGGACTTGAAATATCTGAACAATTTTTTTCCATGAAGAAATGAAAAACTATAAAAATTGCATTTTTGAATGTTAGATGGTGTAACAGGCATCGTTTATTTTACTCTTCAAAGTAGTCTTTGAGGTAAGCATTATTCCCTCCAATTATTATATATTTATGAACAAGACCTAGTCAACACCATTTACAAAATATTTTTGACCACCCATTACATGTCAGGCACTGTGCAAGGCATTCAAGATACACTGAAAGCCAAATAGGTATTGACTCTCTCTAGAATTATAAATTATAATGATTGTCTATACCAAGGAAGGTAGGTCATTAAAGGAATAATTACTGAAAATTTTAACGACTCTATATTAATAAGTACCACATGCAATGACAGTTCCAAATAAGACTGCCTAACCAGTTTTAAAAAATTTATTTTATTGTATAAAGTATACAGGAGATTTTATATATATATATTTGAAATAATTACTGTAGTTAAATTTACATATCCATCACCTTCTATCGTTACATTTGTGTGTTATTTTAGGTGTTGAGAGCACCTAAAACCTTGGTTTAGAAGATTTTCAATGTACAATAAAATATTAGTAGCTATAGTCCTTATGCTGTACATTAGATATCTAGGCTTATTCATCATATCTAACTGCAAATTTGCCAGCTTTGACTTACTTTTCCCCATTTCCTCACCCTCCCTATCGCTGTCAGTCACCGTTCTACTCTATTTATTTGACATTGTTTTTTAGATTTTACATATAACTTAAATCACACAGCATTTTTTTCTGTCTGTCCTATTTCATTTAGCATAATGTACATCCATGTTGTCATAAATAGCAATATCTCACTTTTGAAGGCTTAATAATATTTCATTATATGTGTGTGTATGTATATATATATATACACACACTTATATATGTGTGTGTGTATATATGGCTATACCTATATATCTCACAATTTTTATCCATTCATCTGTCATGTGACACTAAGGTTGTTTTTATATTTTTAGCTGTTATAGATAATACTACAATGAACATGGGAGTGTAGATATCTCTATGAGGTGCTGGTTTTATTTCCTTTGGGTATGTAAGTAACCTACATAGGATTATTGAGTCATATGGTAGTTCTACCTTTAATTGTTTGAGGCACCTCCATACCACTTTCCTAACGGTTGCACCATTTTACATTCCCGTCCTTTTCTCTATGCTCTGCCAACACTTATCACATGGTTTTTTGACAACAGCCATTCTAACAGGTGTGAAGTGACATGTCATTGTGGTGTTAATTTGTATTATCCTGATGATTAGTGATGCTGAGCATTTTTTAATATAGCTGTTGGCTACTTTTATGTCATCATTAGAAAAATATTTATTCCTGTCTTTTGCCAATTAAAAAAAAGTCGGGTTATTTGTTTTTCTGCTGTTGAACAATGTGTTTCTTTGGATAGTATCCATTTTTAATTGCTATTTTATTCCTTTGTGCAAAGTGGCAGAAAAGAGGAGGATATGATTTCAGAAAAAGATACACTAAAGTACCAACAAAGTGAATGATGCACACCACTGAAGAATATGTAGAAATTAGTTTTCCATAAAAATAGTCATTTCAGCCAGATGATCAGACCATTTGAAAATGGGAGAAAGAGGCCGGGCGCGGTGGCTCAAGCCTGTAATCCCAGCACTTTGGGAGGCCGAGACGGGCGGATCACGAGGTCAGGAGATCGAGACCATCCTG
>NW_012117777.1:1972646-1976098 GCF_000951035.1 Colobus angolensis palliatus
AAATGGGAGAAAGCAAGATATATTCAATAACTGAAATGTCATACATTAAAATGATACATTAGGAAGTGGTTGTGGGCAAGTCACATAGGGTTCATCATAAAAGTGTCCTAAGGCATGTTATAAGCATTTCCAATATCCTAAGGAAATGTGTAGCTCTTAGAGAATTTTGAAGAGGAATGGCAGGGAGAGGTTTGTATTTTAGGAAAGGAGGAAAAAAGTATTACCATAAAATCAAACTAGGCATTAGCAAAACTGCATTCTTTCCTTCATATCCCATCCTCAATATTTCAAACAATATTTCAGAAAAAGAATATATCTCTTTTTCTGGCTTCAGCTTTAACATCTTTTTAAAATGGATACTTCTTTGTCTGCATCATAGGCAGTTATGTAATATAACTCTCTTAATATGACTTGGAACTTTCAAAAATATTCAAATAAAGTAACAAAAATTTAAAGCCATATAGTATCTTTCCTAATTGGGAAGTTGGAGGGAAACTTGCCACAATTAATTGGTACCTAAAAATAAGAGAAACATATATATTTTTTTATTTTTTAAGAAGTTTTAACCTTTTTTTTTTTTTTAAGACAGAGTCTTGCTCTGTCGCCCAGGCTGGAGTGCAGTGGCGCGATCTCCACTCACCGCAAGCTCCGCTTCCCGGGTTCACACCATTCTCCTGCCTCAGCCGGAGAATGAGTAGCTGGGACTACAGGCACCCGCCACTGTGCCTGGCTAATTTTTTTTAAATGTATTTTTAGTAGAGACGAGGTTTCACCGTGTTAGCCAGGATGGTCTGGATCTCCTGACCTCGTGATCCGCCCGTCTCAGCCTCCCAAAGTGCTGGGATTACAGGTGTGAGCCACCGCACCTGGCCAGTTTTAACTTTTTTAAGAGAACAGTCAGTAACACATTTCTTAAAAATATTGTAAGTACAAATGTGTATATTTGTATTTAAATGCAATTGTGTTATTTTTTAAAGCTATAGATTTAGTAACCATTGCACTAGACAGAGAATTTAGGTTTAATGGAGCTTAACAAATGTACTGTCATGTAATATAATTGCAAAGAGTTTAAGAGTATTAACTATTGAAATAAAAACATAAACCCTGAAAAGTAATTTGGTCAGCTCTACAAAGAATTAACTGATTTAAATCACAAAGTTTTTCTAAAACAAATTGCATGCGATAGTGGTGATATTAATAACAATCCTCATGGTATTACTGACTAATTATAGTATAAGTTAGCTAAAGCTGTGCATTCCTCAAATAAAGCTTGTACACTAATTAACTGTTTAATTTGATGTAAAAAAGGAAAAAGAAAATCAATATCTTAAATAGATTTGTGCACCCTTTCCTTTCTCTCTTCGGGTGTCTAGAATTTGCTCAGAAGACATTTATACTAAATTATTATTTCAGGTTTTTTAATCAGTAAAAATAGCCCACCATTATTATTTAAAAAAAAAAACTTATTATAAAGAAAACATAGTTTTGCTTCTGTCCAGATTTTTACAGCTACTTTAAAAATCAAACTCAGTCTTAATAGAAAAGGAAAGACTGAAAGAGGAATTTTCTTAGTAGCATTGCCATTAACATTGGGCAACTCGATTTGATTCCAATAGATAAATAATTTTTAATGCTCACATTTTTTACAGTCAGTTTGGCTGAAATCAGCTTTTGTTCTATCCTGTTTTCCTAGCTAAATTGGGATTTCTATAATTATTAACTGAACTACTCCCCTGGCAGTTATCTCACCTCTATAATTAAACAGAGGAATTGGCTCAGCAAAATGCCAGCTTTTAATCTGACCCAAAAAAATAACATCAACTTCCAAATCATCATCAAAGAGACTGAGCTCACACTGATGACTTTCTCTTAGAATGCGCCTCTCAATCACTTTGTTTCCAAAGTGGAACCTTAAAAGGAACAAGAATAATAATGAAGCTTTGCTGGCGTTCCTTTTGGAAATTAAGCCAAAAAGACTGGTCTTTCTTAGAACGATAGTGATACCAAATTAAGAATTAGGTTAGTGAAGAGCTTTAGTTACTTCACTGGCACAAAGAAAGAGAAACTGTTCAGGGTATTCAAAAATGTATTTGATCTATTAGAGAAAGATACCCTTGAAGACTTTTAGTAGCTGCCAAAAAAAAAAAAAAAAATGAAGAAAAATAGTTTATGCCAGACAAAGTTTGTATTTACATAATTTAATTGTAATTTCATAGCAATCATTTGTAATTTTCCAAATGAGCTGGAAAAATCTTTTAGCCAATCTCCAACTATTCCCATTAGAATTTAATTGTCAAATAGAATGTGGGCTCCAGGACCGTCCTCACTGTTCTCAGATTAATTGCTTAAGACTAGGTCAGTGCCTAAAAAACAGGAAAATGTTCAATGAATACCATGGAATGAATGAATATTCCATTAGGCTTAGCAAAATCCTCTAAAGGCTTCTATGTCAACCTCCTCTCCATCCAATTGAGACAAAGTATTAAACAAAGACTAGAATTGTTTCACCAAATGGAATGTTCCTATTGCATAAGCACCATAATTTTGATTATAAAACAGGCTGTTATGAAAAAGTTTTTCCAAAAGAGAAGCAGTTCTTAAGATGGATAAAGCATGTTCGTTTTGTCCTGAGGACATTAATGTCATTTTTTAAGAAGTTCATTAGAGCGCTATAAATAATTTAGACTGAAGTTGTATATTTTGAACCATAGATAACTTTCTTGAATTTAAGAGGGCAGGAAACATGAAATCACACAAAATTTTGAAAAATAATTTTTTAGTTCTCAGAATATCTGCAATTAAATGTTCACAATATATTCAGAGAAGCAGATGTATAATTATTGCAAGTATGGAAAAAAGGAAAAAATCAGTATCTTGAATAGTTTTGTGCACACTTACCTATTCCTCTCTTTGGATGTCTAGAATTTGCTCAGAAGAGGTTTGCAGTAAATCATTATTTCTTATTTTTTAATTCAGTAAAATTTCTCATTAAAGTATAACTATAGGCTCTAAACTAAGACTTGTGAAAGCTAAAATTTCAGCTGAACTATTTACTGAAAAATTTACTTATTCTTTTAAAGCATCAGTTTTCTATCTGTAAGGCTGGAATAATACTAAAGGTATATAACACATATGTGTATTCCAGCATAGAAAGATGTCCATGGCCCAGGCGCGGTGGCTCACACCTGTAATCCCAGCACTTTGGGAGGCAGAGGCAGGCGGATCACAAGGTCAGGAGATCGACACCATCCTGGCTAACACAGTGAAACCATGTCTCTACTAAAAATACAAAAAAAATTAGCCAGGCGTGGCGGCGGGCACCTATAGTCCCAGTGACTCTGGAGGCTGAGGCAGGAGAATGGCATGACCCCGGGAGGCGGAGCTTGCAGTGAGCAGAGATCAGGCCACTAAACTCCGCCTGGGCGACAGAGCGAGAGTCCACCTCAAAAAAA
>NW_012117777.1:1976148-2045323 GCF_000951035.1 Colobus angolensis palliatus
AAAAAAAAAAAAAAAAAAAGTCCATGATTTACTACTAAATAAAAAGGCACGTCATAGAACATTTAATATTTATTTGAAAACTCATACCTATGCATTAACAAAAGGGCCTGGAAGCACTCATACACCAAAGTATTAGTTTTAATTATATCTGGGATATCACAGAACAGAAATCAAGGGAGAGGTAATCACACTTTATATGTTTTTGTATTTTTCTTCTTTTCAGACAGGGTCTCACTCTGTCACCCAGGCTGGAGTGCAGTGGTATAATCACGGCTCATAGCAGCCTCAACCTCTTGGGTTCAAGTGAAACACCCACCTCAGTCTCATAAGTAGCTGGAATCACAGGCACACACCACTATGCTCAGCTAATTTTTAAATTTTTTGTAGGGATGAGGTCTCACTATGTTGCTCAGGCTGGTCTTGAATTCCTGGGCTCAAGCAATCCTCCCACCTCAGTTTCCCAAAGGGCTTGGATTACAAGAATGAGACACTGCACCTGGCCTATATTTTTGTTTTTTGCAATGTGTTCTTGGGAAAAGGAAAAGATACGTATATATATTTATATATTATATATGTAATTATATATTTATATATAATTACATATATTATATATATCATATATTTATATGTAATGATATAATATATAATATATAATATAAATATATATTATACAACAGACTTATATAAAACATAAGTCTGTTTTAAGATGCTGGCGAGGTTGTGGGGAAGAAAAATGCTTATGTACTGTTGTTGGTGGGAGTTGAAATTAGATCAGCCATTATGGAAGGCAATGTGTCGATTCCTCAAGACTTAAAGACAGAAATACCATTTGACCCAACAATCCCATTACTGGGTATATACCCAAAGGAATATAAATTATGCTATTAGAAAGATACATGCATGTGTATGTTCATTGCAACACTATTCACAATAGCAAAGACATGGAATCAACCTAAATGCCCTTCAATGACAGACTGGATAAAGAAAATGTGGTACATATACACCATGGAATACTATGCAGCCATAGAAAAGAATGAGATCATGTCCTTTGCAGGGACATGGATGCTGCTGGAGGCCATTATCTTTAGCAAACTAACACAGGAAGAAAACCCCAAATATCACATGTTCTCACGTATAAGTGGGAGCTAAATGATGAGAACACATGGACACATAGAGGGAAATAACACACACTGGGGCATCTCAGAAGGTGGAGGGTGGGAGAAGGGAAAGGATCAGGAAAAATAATCAATGAGTACGAGGCTTAATACCTGGGTGATGAAATAATCTGTACAATAACCCCCATGACACAAGTTTGCCTATATACTAAACCTGCACTTGTACTCCTGAACTTAAAAGTTTTTTAAAAAAAGAGAAAAAAGAAAAGGAAGTTTGTTTTATGGGATTCTTTTGGGGATTAAATGGGATAATGACAACAAGCTTTAAACTAGAACATCAGTAAGAAACAAATACAAAATATTATAAACAAAAATTGTTTGATGATTCAGTTTATGTTTTGTTATTATTCTATAGTCACATAATCACATATGTCACAATTATTGAAAATTGCCATTTAATGACAATTTAATACAATTAAGCCACTATGAAGCTGCAATGTTTTGGCAGAACTTCATACTGTATCTACAGGAAACAAAGTGATGAATGAATAAAGAGATATGTAATATTGAGTAAATTGGGATATATTTGTCTCTCACGAAACTCATCTTCTACCACATTAGTATCCACTTCAGCACATTAAGAAAAGTTATGATGGGTCTAATTCTGCTCAAATGTATGAAGAACTTGAAACTGTGATAAAAAAGTAAAATGAGCAAGGAGAAAATGATGCATATTAAAATAAAATATATTTTTTCAAATTTACAAAAGAAAAATTTGTATTTACAGAGGACATTTTATAAAGCTACCTAATTGCAAAGTAAACACTATTAGTAACAAGCATTATAATCTTTTTAACACCATCGCTTTTAAAGGGACTAGATGGTACTCATGGGACATGAGTGAGTTAATTTGCTTCCTATGCGTGTGAAACTACAGGGAAATAATTCAGGAAGTTGGAGATATATGGTATAGAAAGCATTTCTTTATTTTTTGCCTTTCCTTTTACCTCTCTTACTTCCTTGCTAATAACAGTGTCTAAGAATATGTGGCCTTATTATTAAGAAAGGTATCTTTCGGCCTATAAGTTGCTGAACTCATTTTTATATCAAAAACTACTAACTTGTACAGCTTATCAGAAATGCTGACGTTCTTCCTCAGGTCTTATTTGAATTGTCAGTGCTGACATAATTTTAATGCACACACATTGGGATATGCGTAGCTAATACAAATGTATGTCTTTGGCATAAATAATACTCATCGTTGAATTTTCTTCTATGACGTTTTTACGACCAACAACCCTTCCACTAGGCAGATCATCACAAATCGGGATTTTCAGTGAATCATCTGGTAATAAAGAAGTATGTTCTTTGCAAATTGAGCCCTCTTCCATGTGACATGAACAGCCTCAACATAAATTACCCATTACAGGTTTATTTGTCATGAACTGCAGCCAAAATACCATGATGGTAAAGCTACCTCTTGCATCTTAAACTTCCCATCAAAAAAATGTTTTTATGGTTTTTGAGTTAAAGCTTTGCCTTCAACAGCTTTTTTTCTTGAGCATCAGTTACAAGTTTTACTGAAATTGAATGGTTAGAGAGGATTAGGAATGCCAAGTTTCTCAATTGTGGCTTATTTGGCAGCTGGTAACCATATAAGGAGAAAATATGAAGATAAAAATGAATATAAAAAATGAATATATAAAATATAGTAGTCTTGTAATTTATTTAATGCTCACACCTCTTTCAGAGAAGGATTTTATTATGGTCCCACTTCACAGTTTCACAAATAGAAAACCTAAACTTAGAGATATTACTTAAGATGTCCAACATTCCACAGCCAATGAGTGAGGGAGCCAGTAGTAAACCCCAGCTTTTAACCAACATGCTTTTCAATTCTATATACAAATTTTATATATGATTTTGTGCAAGGCATTTTGGGTGCTGTAGGGGCAATAGATGGACAAGGCACAGGATTTGCCCTCATGTTGCTCAAAGTACAACAGAGAAAACAGATATTTACTTACCTATAGTCAGGGTTAGAAGATGACAATTTCTAAGACAAGAAGTAGACACTGTGCTTTGGGAGGACAGATATATGATTGATACATTCTGACTCTGGGAATGTAAGAAGGCCTCATAAAAAAGGTAACAAGGACATTTCATGTAGATGCATTCAATTTTTATAAAATCAGAGGAATAAGTGGAGCCCAGAAACTATTTGTGGAATGTCAAGGTGTTGTATGTGGCTGATAATAAGATAAATTCATTATTTTCTTAATCGTATTAGGTAATTACTGATATTATATCTGTCTTACATATAAAAAAACATATCAATGATTTACCTCAGAGCTTAAAACTAGTAAATGCCAGGGCTAAGGTTGGAGCACAGATGCTCTGACTCCAAAGCCAATGTGTTTTCCTCTACCTCATGAGTTGCAAACAGACCAATAGACAGTAAGAGCACAAAAAGATACTGAGTGAAGCATGCTGCATGTAAGACAATCAGGAATATTGAATCCTGTGGCAAACTATTGAGTACATGCCCTGTTGAAAGCATTCAAATACAAATTATGTAAGACCAAAAAAAAAAGCACATGAGAGCCAAACTCAGTCCACAGTTTTTCATATCACAGCATTTGCATACTACAATTTTTCTTTAGGGCCTCAAACCATGTTAAGGGCTTCAAACCATGAATTAATTAATATTTGGGGAAATCTAAATTAAGAAAAACAATTCTTAGATTAAAAAGCATTATAAAAACTGCTGGTGTTAAAATATTAGAATCAGACTCTTCTAAAATGTAATATGCTTCAAAAAGATTATGCTTTTTATAGACAGATAAGTAAATAAATACAGAATAATGAAAAGACTATATGAGAGAAAATACCTGAAACTCTACCCCACATTACAATTTGAGATGTCATTCATTCATTCCTTCCACACATATTCCAGGTGCTGTGCTAGAGGTTAGGAAATATAATGTGAAGCATAAATAGACACACTGCTTTTATGTATGTTTGCAGTATAATGGTACATGAGGGAGAGGATGGAGAATGACTAGCAAGCTATTTTGGAGCAAAGTCATGGAAGTTTCATGCTGAAGAGTTTTAAATTGAAAGAGCATAAGCAACTTTAGTAACCTAGACATGTGTGGTATCAGACAACTTCCTGATAAACAAGAAGCTCCCTCCCCTCCACACTCACATCTGACCTCAAATAAGGCTGCTCCAGGAGCCTTATTTACTGCAGTCCCTGAAGGAAGCTTCAATCAGCAGGACTTGGCTGGTATCCAATAGGGAAGCCCAGCTGCCTGGCCCATAGCAATCCACATCGGGCAGCAATCCACTCTCCATGAGTAAATGCTCGAGACCATCTGTGAATTTAGAAAGAAGCAAAAACAGCATCAGCTCAGCCAAAAGCAAAAGCATCCAAAAATGAAAGTACGACCAATCTGTGCAAAAGAATATTTCACCAGGGATGCAGCATTTCAGTTCCAGGCTGACCTGTAGGTCAGTTCAGTTTAAATAAACAAACATTTGTTGAATCGCTCCATGTGCCAGGGACCATAGGAGGGGCTGAAAATTTGGAGATGATAAGATAGATTTCTTGCCCTCCAGCAGCCCACAGTTTAGTGGTAAAAACGTGTACAGAGTGTTCTTAGAGTGCTCTGCAAAGAGCCAACCTTTGTCTAACTGTAGATATCTGGTAAGTTTTCCCAAAGCAGTGCTTCTCAGACAGATTTGTGCATAGAGGTCACCTGAGAATCTTGTCAATATGAACATTATTATTCTGTACATCTAAGGTAGGATCTGAGATCCCATATTTCTAACAAGTCCTCATGTACTATGGAAGCTGCTGGCCTGAGGACCACATCCTGAATGTCAAAGAGAGCAGAGATCACTATGCCTGACTTTCTTGTGAGGAGTCAGGCAAAGAAGCTGGGAAAGGCTACTTTAATAAGAAAGTGCTGAGCAAAGGCAAGCACCTGTGAGCCACTAGGATCATGACAGAGCTGAAAGCAGCACACTCTTACAAGGGCAGATAAGTAGACAAGAACCAGATGTAAATATTTGAATTCTATTCTGTAGGTGGATCAGTAGTTCCGAAAATTTGCGTGTAAAATATCACCTTGAGATCTTGTTTATTGATTCAGATCCTGAACTCTGTCCCAACTAGATTCTGATTCTGAGGCCTGTGGTACAGCCTTCTGCATTTTTACACCATCTCCTTCTGCCCCCAGGTGATTAAGCAGGTGGTTGGAAGACCACACTGTGACAAGTATGGCACAATGGTGGGCAGGGTGGAAGGGGTTTATCCAGAGAAATGAGATTTGCTTTTCAGAAAGTCACTGTGGGGCTGCTGATTTTACGTGAAAAAGCCAAGAAATATGGAACCTGTTAAAATTATGTAATCCAGTGATGAGACAAGTCTGAAATAGACCATTCAGAGAGCACAGACTTGGGAAAAATATAGGGGATGGAAATGTCAGGATTTTCTAACTGATTAAGTATAAGGAGTAAGGGAGTAGGAGGAACCTATGTGACACCCAACTTTCTCTCCAAGGTGACTGACAAGATGGTGAGACCACAAACTGAGATTTAAATAAAGCAATCAAGAGGTGCCTTAGGTGAGAATGATGATACATTTCAGTTTGGGATAGCTGGCTTTTAGGTTTCAGAGAGTAAATGGGCAGCAGGCAGTTGGCTATTGTATTAGTCCGTTTTCACACTGCTGACGAAGACATAGCCAAGACTGGGCAATTTACAAAAGAAAGAAGTTTAATTGGACTAACAGTTCCACGTGGCTGGGGAGGCCTCACAATCATGGCAGAAGGCAAGAAGGAGCAAGTCACACCTAACATGGATGGCAGCAGGTGAAGAGACCTTGTGTAGAAAATCTCTTGTTTTAAAAACCATCAGATCTTGTGAGACTCATTCACTATCACGAGAACAACCCAGGAAAGACCCGCCCCCATTATTCAATCACCTCCCACCAGGTTCCTCCCATGACACATGGGAATTGTGGGAGTTACAATTCAAGATGAGATTTGGGTGAGGACACAGCCAAACCTTTTTAATCCACCTCTGGCCCCTCCCCTCCAAAATCACATGTCCTCACATTTCAAAACCAATCATGCCTTCCCAACAGTCCCCCAAACTCTTAATTCATTTCAGCATTAACTCAAAAGTCCACAGTCCAAAGTCTCATCTGAGATAAGGCAAGTTTCTCCCACCTATGAGCCTGTAAAATCAAAAGCAAGTTAGTTACTTCCTAGATACAATGTGGGTACAGGCATTGGGTAAAGACTGCCATTCCAAATGGGAGACATTGACCAAAACAAAGGGGCTACAGGCCCCATGCACGTCTGAAATCCAGCAGGGCAGTCAAATCTTAAAGCTCCAAAATGATCTTCTTTGACTCCATGTCTCACATCTAGGTCACAGTGAAACAAGAGATGGGTTCCCATGGTCTTGGGCAGCTCTGCCCCTGAGGTTTTGCAGAGTACAGTCTCCCTCCTGGCTGCTTTCACAGGCTGACATTGTTTGCAGCTTTTCTAGGCTCATGGTGCAAGCTGTCAGTGGATCTACCATTCTGGAGTCTGAAGGACAGTGACCAACTTCTGACAGCTCCACTAGGTGGTGCCCCACTAGGGACTCTTTGTGGGGGCTCCAACCCCACATCTCCCTTCCCCACTGCCCCAGCAGAGGTTCTCCATGAGGGCCCCACCCCTGCAGCAAACTTCTGCCTGGGCATTCAGGCATTTTCATACATCTTCTGAAAACTAGGTAAGGGTTCCTAAACTTCAATTCTTGACTTCTGTGAACCCACAGGTTCAATGCTACATGGAAACTGCCAAGGCTTGGGGCTTGTACCCATGGCTGGAGTGGCTGAAACACAGGGCACCAAGTCCCTAGAATGATACAGCAGAGGGACTCTGGACCCAGCCCACAAAACCATTTTTTTCCTCCTAAACCTCCTGGCCTGTGATGAGAGGGGTTGCCCTGAAGACCTCTGATATGCCCTGGAGACATTTTCTCCATTGTCTTGGGGATTAACATTCAGTTCCTTGTCGGTTTTGCAAATTTCTGCAGTGGTTTGAATTTCTCCTCAGAAAAATAGGATTTTCTTTTCTATAACATTATTAGGCTGCAAATTTTCCAAACATTTATGTTCTGCTTCCCTTATAAAACTGAATGCCTTTAACAGCACCCAAGTCACATGTTGAATGCTTTGCTGTTTAGAAATTTCTTCTGCCAGATGGTCTAAATCATCTTTCTCAAGTTCAAAGTTCCACAAATCTCTAGGGCAGGGGCAAAATGTCACTAGTCTCTTTGCTAAAACATAACAAGAGTCACCTTTGCTCCAGTTCCCAACAAATTCCTCATTTTCATATGAGACCACCTCAGTCTGGACTTTATTGTTCATATTGCTATCAGCATTTTGGGAAAAGTCATTCAAGAAGTCTCTAGGAAGTTTTAAACTCTCTCACATTTTTCTGTCTTCTTCTGAGCCCTCCAAACTGTTCCAAATGCTGCCTGTTCCACAGTTCCAAAGTCACTTCCACATTTTCGAGTGTCTTTTCAGCAGTGCCCCACTCTACTGGTACCAATTTACTGTATTAGTCCATTTTTACACTGCTGATAAAGACATATCTGAGACTGGGCAATTTACAAAAAAAAGAGGTTTAACTGGGCTCACAGTTCCACATGGCTGAGGAGGCCTCACAATAATGGCAGAAGGAAGAAGAAGCAAGTCACATCTTACATGTATGGCAGCAGACAAAGAGAGCTTCTGTAGAAAAACTCCCATTTTTAAAACTATCAGATCTCGTGAGACTCATTCACTATCATGAGAACAGCTCAGGAAAGACCCACCCCATAATTCAGTCACCTCTCACAGGGTTCCTCCCACAACACATAGGAATTGTGGGAGTTACAATTCAAGATGAGATTTGGGTGGGGACATGGCCAAACAATATCAGCTGTATAAGACAGGTAACCAGGAGTAAAACCTAGGGATGGAGATCTCAGACAAAGGAAGAAATACAATTTGCCTAAGGTTACTTGCCTCCCACATTCCCATCTGCAGGCTATGACAACAATGACAATGATAGCATTTACAGCTCTCAGTATTATACTTAGTCCCTTTCGAAAAGAAACTCTTCTATTATTATCATTCACAAATTGCCTAAACTAAAGTAAAAGTTTTAATAGAAACCATTGAAGAGAGGCCTCTTGGAACTCATGATAAAAAAGATGCTACATCATCCAGGTGCAGTGGCTCATGCCTGTAATGCCAACACTTTGGGAAGTCAAGGCAAGAGGATCACCTGAGGTTAGGAGTTCAAGACCAGCCTGGTCAATATGGTGAAATCCCTTCTCTACTAAAAATACAAAAATTAGCTGGGCATGGTAGCAGGCACCTGTAATCCCAGCTACTCGGGAGGCTGAGGCAGGAGAATCACTTGAACCCGGGAAGTGGAGGTTGCAGTGAGCCAAGATTGCACCACTGCACTCCAGCCTGGGTGACAAGAGCAAAACTCCTTCTCAAAAAAAAAAAAAAGATGCTACATCACAAAGGAATCACTGTTTAAAACATTATCTCCTTACACAAAGGTTAGACAACTATTAATCGGTGCAGACCCCCAGCTAGTGTGTGGCTCATCCTAAAAACAATTTTTTATTTTACAAGACTGAAGGTTGTGGAAGAGATGCCAATATATGCAACCTAATGATTATCTGGCAGAAATGTATCAATATAAGCTCTGTGCCAGCACATCCATTTATTTAATTAAGCTAATATAGCGTAACTAATTCAAACACTGCCCACTGCCATAAATCAATCATAACTTTTGGTTGAGAAGATAATTTTGTTAATAATGAGTTTTATTTTTCTTCTCAGTGAAATTCAGAATTTTGTTCAATATTATTAGAAAGCACAGATTTTATCTATTATAATACAATTTTTGCTCTGCCTAAAGATATACTTTTACATTAAAATTTTTTGGATGAAGTCATCTCAAAGAATATTCCACTTTGTTGAATAAAACGAAAAAAAGTTTTAAGTTGATTTCTCACTTGCCTTCTTTAGTCTTTGCCATATACAAATTTGAACCCTATGAGTAGTTCATCAGTACCAATTTCATACCCTCTGTCCAACACTGGGGGAGTATTTGCATAAACCAAACTACTCCCATATGGTGGAATAGTATGCCGATGTTAAAAATAATGCTGAATAACATGGGAAAATACATGTGGCATTATTTTCAGTTAAAAAAGAGAAAAATACAAAGTTTTATAAAGAGAAATGTCTGCAGTGCATTTTAAAAGTAACAAAAGATGTGAACAGAATACTAAAATGTTATCCAAGTTGATTTCTTGGTGATGGAGTTATAGGATTAGGTTTTTTCCCCTCATTTCCTTCAGTTTTCTCTATTTTTCTCAAATAAGTAAATGTTAATTTTATAATCCTAAAATGTAAATCACCACAAATGAAAAACCTCAGTCCTTCTGTTCATATTTATTTCTTCAGGACTCTGTTCTGGGTAGTTCTCTGAAGGGCTAGACACTGGACAAATAGGTAACCAGCAGAAGAGAGGGTCACAGCAAACAACTAGACAGGTTTCTGGGCCAAGGCAGGCCCAGTGGTGGTTAGCAAGGAATGAGGTTTAAGGAATCATGTCTGTTCTCCCATCCTGTATATGGCCTAGAACTCAGTTTTCAAGGTAACTCTGGGACCTAATGGCCAAGAGGGGAGCCATGCAGTTTGTTGGAAGACTTAGAATTTCATTTTAATTTCTCACCTCTTTATGTCAAAATGTGTCACTTCCAAGAAGAAAATGTGCAAATTATCTAAATATGAAAGATATGTTTAAACCACTTTTACCATTGAACAATGATATTCTGCTTAGGAATTAATGAAACAGTGATCCTTGTAAGAATTTCAGAACCAATTTGTTCTATCTTTAAGAACAATTCTATTTGGTATAGTTCTTGACAATTTGATTTTCATACTATATTCATGAAGCTCAATTACATTAGCATAATTGTAGTATTGGGCTTTAAAATATGTAATTTCACTCTGTCCCATTTAGATTTTCAGGGACGTTGTGTCACTTGTGAAAAACTTTTGAAGACAAAAACAGAAATAGTAAGCCAAGAGTCCTTTTTGAAGAATCTGATTGAATTTTAATTTCACAAAGAAAAGCAGAAAGTTAATAGTACTTGATCTGGACCATTTTTTTCAGGAGGCAACCCAAATAATGCTTCAAAATTTCCTAATAACACAGTGAGGCAACTCAGGTTTCCTGCTGTTTTCTTCCTCTCTTCTCCACTTTCATCAAGCAACACAGCTCTTTATACATGAATATTAGAGCATCTGCTTTAGGTACAGAGAAGGAAAAAAGGTGAAAAGGAGTTCACATTGAAAAAAGAGCATAAAAAAGAGAAAAATATTTAAAATAAAAAAGAATAAACAAGGCTAAAATGTGAAATTAATAAATACCTCCGCATGATAGAAATTGAGATAATAATACAGTAACAAATGGATCCAATTTTTTCCCATCTACCATGTGTTTATACATATAAATATTTAATTTGCAAGGATATAGGCTAATATTTTTTACTTTAAAACATTTTCAAAACTATGGCTTTAAAAATTGTTTCCACAATATATGACAAATAATGAGATACAGGCTTGTATGTGCTAGAAATTCAGTAATTTTAGAGCTACATGACATTTAGAAATTAACTCATCCAATCCCCTTTTTAGTCTATTCTCACACTGCTATAAAGAAATACCTAAAACTGGGTAATTTATAAAAAAAAAATATGTTTATTGGCTCACAGTTCCTCAGGCTATGTATAGGAAGCATAATGCTGGAACCTGCCCAGCTTCTGAGGAGGCCTCAGGAGACTTACAATCATGGTGGAAGGTGAAGGAGGAACTGGCACTTCAAATGGCCACAGCAGGAGGCAGAGAGAGTAGAGGTGCTGCACTTTTAAAAAATGGGATCTCATGAGAACTCACTGTTGTGAGGACAGTATCAAGGGGATGATGGTGCCAAACCATTATGAGGAACTCACCCCCATGATGTAATCATCTCCAACCAGGACCCACCTCCAATACTGGGGGTTACAGTTGAACATGAAATTTGGGTGGGGACACATAGCTAAACCATGTCAACTCTCTATTAAATGTAAGCATGTTGAGGCTTGGGTATTCCCTTACTCAAGACCACCCAGGCAGAGGGAGAGGCTCACTGATCCTAAATACTTTTATAAGAATTAATAGTTTTATTTTGCTAGCAGTTGAACCCACGGAAATTTGGTAATTGCAACTCAAATTACCATTGTTAAACTTAAACAAAGGTTTCCAAAGTGACTGTTTCTTTGACTTCTTTTCATTGCAACCTAACAGCACCCCTGGGTCAGAACCTCCTTCCTAAGTCATAACACTCATATAGTCTTTCACAGCACTGTGAAAGAATCTAGGAAACTTGTATAGTAATAACTAATAATCACTAATATATTCTCAATGCTTCCTATGTATAAGACACATTTCTAAGCACACACACATATTATGCTATTTAATCCTCACAATAATCCTATGGAGTAGGCACTCTTATTATCTCCCATTGTCAAATGAGGAAATTGAGGCCCAAAACGTTTGTGTGATCTCTCCAAAGTCAAAAAGCTATAGAAGTGTGGATTATTAAAATTATTTGGTTTGGTTTTCACAACTATAATAGCTTATTAACATCATTACTTTCATTTTATGAACAAAATAGAGGACCAACGGATCAAAATGCTGTTTGAAGATGGCTTAAAAAGTTGGTAGTAAAGCCAGGAATTGAACTGAGCTCTATTCGAATGTTCTTTTTGTGTGCTACCTCTGGAAATCTTCCTTAAAAGAAGTTACTTTTTTGGGATATATTTTCAACTTTTATTGTAGATTTAGAGGGTGTTTGTGTACTTTGTCACATGGATATATTGCATGATGCTGATATTTGGGATAAGAATCTCATCACTCAGGTAGTGATGAAACTACCCAATAGATAGTTTTTCAGTCCATGCCCTTCTCCATCTTTTTCCTCTCTAGTAGTCCACTATGTCTATTGTTCCCATCTTTATGTCCATGAGTACTCAATGTTTAGCTCCCACTTACAAGTGAGAACATGGGGTATTTGCTTTTCTGTTCCTTCATCCATTCCCTAGGAATTATGGCTTATGGCTGCATCCACGTTGCTGCAAAGAACCTGATTGCTCTTTTTTTATGATTGCATAGTATTTCATGGTGTAGATATCTATATACCAAATTTTATTTATCTAATTCACTATTAATGGGCACCTAGGTTGATTCCATATCTTTGCTACTATAACTAGCACTGCAATTAACATATGTCTTTTTGGTAGAACAATTTATTTTCTTTAGGGTATAGATACAGTAATAGGATTGCTGAGTTGAGTTGCAGCTCTGTTTTAAGCTCTTTTAGAAATCTCCAAACTACTTTCCACGGTGGCTGAACTAATTTACATTCCCACCAACAGTGTCTAAGTGTTGCCTCACCAGCATCTGTTATTATTTGACTTTTTAATGATAGCCTTTCCAACTGGTGTGAGATGATATCTAGGACTGTAGCTAACCAAAGAGGTAAAACAAGGAGGATGACAAAATACCACAAAAAGAAACCAGAGATGATACAAATAAATGGAAAATCATGCCATGCTTCTATATTGGAAGAATCAACATTGTTAAAATGGTCATTCTATATGAAGCAATTTGCAGTTTTAACATTATTCCTATTAAACCACCAATGTAATTTCTCAAAGAATTAGGAAAAAAAATTCTAAAATTTTTATGAAACAAAAAAGAATCAAAATAGACATAGAAATCCTAAATAAAAGGAACAAGGCTGGAGGCATCATACTACTTGACTTCAAACTGTACTACAGGACTGTAGTAACTAATACCAGAACAAATACATAGACCAAAGGAACAGAAAGAGAACCCAGAAATAAAACCACATGCCTACAGCCATCTGATCTTTGGCAAAGCTGACAAAAGCAAACAGTGGGGAAAGAATTTCCTATTCAATAAATGATGCTGGGATAACTGGCTAGCCATATGCAGAGGAATGAAACTAGACCCCTAATTTGCCATATACAAAAATTAACCCAAGACGGATTAAAGATTTAAATGTAACACCTCAAACTACAAAAATCCAGAAGAAAACCTAGGAAACACTATTCTCAACACCAGCCTTGGCAAATAACTTTTGGCGAAATCTCTAAAAGCAACTGTAATAAAAACAAATTGACAAGTAGGACCTAATTAAACTTAAGAGCTTCTGCAGCAAAATAAACTAACAAGAGAATAAACATAAAACTTATAGAATTGGAGAAAATACTTGCAAACTAGGCACCTGACAAGGGTCTAATATCCAGAATCTAAAATGAACTTCAACAAATCAACAAGCACAAAATAACCCCATTAAAAATTCATAAAGAACAGACACTTCTCAAAAAAAGAAGACATAAGCAGCCAACAAACATATGAAAAAAATGTTCATCAGCTGCTAATCATCAGATAAATTTCTTCTATAGGTCATTTATGAATGCTGCTTTGATGTGTTGCCTCTTAGGTATCTTCTCCTTAGTGAGCATCAACACATCTCATCATGGGGTGAGGAGTGCAAAAATACACTTATTAAGGCAACTTTCTGCCAATGATACTCTCGTAGAGATTATGCATACGACTTTATGACATTCAGTACAACATGAATGCTTTATCACAAAAAGAGGACCAGGACAGATACAACCTGGACCCCAGCCCTGAACCATAGCCCCAGTTAACTCTGGTAGAATTGCCTGGCAAACTCTGGTAGACATACAATTTTTGCCATGAACCATTTCACCAGTTGGTGAGTGAAGTGTCAGAATCTCTCAACTAATGTGCTAACCTTATCTGTAAGGAATTCAGAGAAATTTTCAGATTTCTAGAAATACAGTCAACTATTTCTGGTAAAATGATGGCCATCAGTGAGGAGCAGGCTCTGGCCACTGGATTGAGTTTCAGCTTCTAGACTGGTGAAAGGGGTTACAAGAGTAAGGAAGGGTTCAGCCTTTGGAATAGGAGTTGGGCTTCTGAGTGATAAATCATGGGACATATGCGGGTGCACACTCAGAAAAGGTGTCAGTAATCATAGTATAATGGATAAGGATGGAATGGATACTAGGGTAACTTGATGTGGAGCTCCATAAAGTGGGGGCTAGAGGTAATAAAATATTTCATAAGTCAGTTTTGATCCTGAAAATTGGAGACTTTGCACAGTGTAAAGGAAAATACATGAGGCTGGGAATATTGTGAGCTTAATCTCAAAGTTATTAGAAACAAACTCTGCTGCCTAGTAACTCTCAAGTACAGACAAATGATTACTCATTGGTTCCTAAGAATATATGAAGGCATTCTTAGATAGAACATCAATCATGTCTTTGAGATAAAGATGCTGAAACTGAGAACAAAACTGACCAAGAGCATATCCAAAGTTCTAGGTAATAACAGCTAAAATGAAACAAGTTCTTGCTATATGTGACCTAAATCATTAGATCAATTCTACGCTAATACTCACTCTCTGAAGAAGCAGCTACAATAATTTACATTTTACAGGTGAGATAACTGAGTCATGGAAAGGTTAGAAGACTAGTCTAATGATACAAGATTTTTAGGTAGCAGAATTGGGAACGATTAATTAAATTTGAAACAGGGGTAGACCTGCAAGATTTTCCTGTGACACTTGCTCTAAATATGCCAATTTATTTCCTAATCACCTTCATGGCAATCCAACAAGAGCCTTTGGCCTCAGTCTGGTTCTTGACTTCGTAGCATCATACTGTGTTCTTCTACGGATAATAATAGCTAACATGGATTGGTTTCTCACTCTGTGGTCAGAATTGTTCTAAGTGCTTTGCATCCTGAGGCAGAGCCCATGATACTCAGTAAACATTCCTTTTTCTCTCTTCATAATGGACCTTCTTTCAGTTAGCCAGAGACTAGCATAATGGTGTGTGTTATTTCTGGGCTGTGGCAGGGAAAAGCCCATGCCAATCCTCCTGACACTGTTTCCCTGCTGCATAAAAGTCAAGGACTTTTGTCCAGATGGCTGAGCCACAGGTTTCAAGCAGCCTAGATTGCTGAGCAGCTGCATGGAGGTCAGTTGCTGAGAAGTCCTTTCCCAACCCACAGATTACTTTGCATAAATGAGAAGTAAACCATTGTTGTGCTAAGCCATAGAGACGTTGGATTGTTTCTCAGCATTCTCTAACATATCCTGACTGGTAACACATACTAAGTCACCGAATGCTCTCAACAGTCTTATGACAGTCAGATGAGGAAAGAGAGGTCCAGAGTAGTTAAAGGTCACAGAGCTAGGTCATGGCAGGGTCAGATAAAAGTTCAGGCAGGCTCACTATAGAGCTTGTTCTCCTTTCCACCACACTCTCCCTGAAGCTCACATCACAAAGAAGGTACATTTTTAGGTGCTGCATTAAAGTTATTAACAGTATGTTTTTAATCACTTCTTTACATTCTACTATGACAAAAGTTTATTGCAAAATTGGAATTCCATTGAGATATATCTATTAAGGCCAGAAACAGGACACTCTTTTTCTATCTTTCATCAAAATTTTCCTACATGACACACTTGAAAAATGATTGGTGTAAAAATAGTAGAAAAAGGCTGGTTTCAAAATTAGAAAAATTCTAACTTCAGCATGCTGTAGACTTAACACAAATAAAGCACATTGCTCAATTGAAAAACGGGAATAAGAGCAATTTTAATGTTGCTGGGAGCATTCCATAGAATAAAATAGGTAAAAGCAAACCAGTGAAAGGATTGGCTTCATTAGTGAAAAGCTACTAACAGTAAATAATGGTCTCTAGAGGAGGTAAAATTTGGTTTTTTTAATGAGAAAAGGATTTATTTTATGATGATTAGATGGTAAACGATAGAAAAATGTATCTAGAGAGCGAAAGAGGGCAAAGGTTGAGAGAGAGAGATTAGTTGCTTTTTGCCAAGCAGTTCATAATGAGGATGATTAGAGGAGACCATAATTGATTACTAGTATCTCTCACGCCAGACATAAGAGGAATTATGGAGAATTAATCTTTGGATTACAGTAAAGTTGATGAAGATAAATACCATATGTAACTGTCAATGGGCAACAAAACAATAGATGAGAAAGAGAAAGTTATCTAGTGATTTCTTGATTTTTAGTATTAAGAACTCAATCAGGGCACCACACACAGCTTTTAGAAATGCATCAAAAGAAAAGTCATATTTTTCCAATGTTCATAGAGTGCTTTCTATGTACTAAACATTATTTGAAGTGTTTTGCATGAATTAAATTATTTAATCTCCACAATTTATGTGATATTTTTTATTATCCCATTTTCTAAAGAAGAAAGCTGAAACACATAATAACCTTCAACAATTTTCCAATGTCACAAAGGTAGAAAGTAGTAGAGGCAGGATTTAAGTCCAGTGTGTGGCTCCAGAGGCTGTGTTGTTAACCACAGTTCTTGCTATCTCTCTTCCAAGTCACTGCCTAATAGTAATAACGCCTTGCTCCTGTGGTCATGGAAGGAGTAAGAGGCTTGAAATTGAAAAAGCTGGATTTGATTCCCCATCCACCCCCACCACTACCAAGGGTGAGGAGAAGAACAAGTATAGTTCTTTTTCTACTAAGACATCTGTGATTCGTGCTCCACATACACTGCACAAAGTTGTTTGTTATTATGATTAAATATGCTAGGAAAAGATGTGGAAAGTGCTTTGAAAACGTCTAAGTGCTCCGTATGTGAGAAATTATATCCGCAGCATAGTAAAGTACCTAGATGAGCACTGGCAGCCCCCTATATAGTTTCCTGGTGTATTAACTTACACTGATATAACAAAATACTATAGACTGGGTGCCTTCAATAACAGAAATTTATTTTTTCGCAGTTCTGGAGGCTAGAAGTCTGAGAAGCCAGGATGCCAGCATGGGTGGGTTCTGGTAAAGGATTTCTTCCCGGCTTCTTGCTGTGTCCTCACATGACAGAAAGAGAAAGAAAGAGTGTGTAAGCTCTCTGGCGTTTCTTCTTATAAGGGCACTAATCCCAGCATGAGCGTTCCAGCCTTACGAACTTATCTAAACTAGTCATCTCCCAAAGTCCCCATCTCTAAATACCATCACATTGCAGATTATGGCTTCAACATGTGAATTGAGGGGAGAGTGGGGCAATTCATTTCCATAGTACTGGTAAGAAAATAAAGCATTTATATTGTATGTTTATGCTGGAAAGGGAATCGGGGAGATAGGTTAAATACAGGGAGAAAGAGTTTCTTTCTGAAAATAATACTAAGTATTTGTTGAATTCATGCTGTCACAAGAGAAAAAAACTAGTATGATGAGTTGGGTAAGCATATGTGTTCAACATGATTAAAAATGCCGGCTGGGTGCAGTGGCTCAGCCTGTAATCCCAGCACTTCGGGAGGCTGAGGCGGATGGATCACCTGAGGTCAGGAGTTCAAGATGGGCCTAGCCAACATCGTGAAATCTCGTCTCTACCAAAAATACAAAAATTAGCCAGGTGTGGTGGTGCGCGCCCGTAATCCCAGCTACTTGGGAGGCTGAGGCAGGAGAATTGCTTGAACCTGGGAGGTGGAGACCGCAGTGAGCCAAGATCGTACCACAGCACTCAAAGAGTGAGACTCCATCTCAAAAAAGAAAGAAAATTCTTCACAAAACAGTGCCTTTCACTGGAGAAAGATTAAAACAGCTAAGTTTCATGAGGCACCTAAGTGTGGTGGGTAAGAACTGGCTGACAAGCTCTTCAGATCTCATTTTAATCTTGACTTTGCCATTCTGTGTGACATTAGTCTACTGATTTAACCTCTGTAAATGTCAGTCACCTCATCTGTAATGTGGACAATTTAATTGCATTTGGTGTTTGAGGTTACAGTGAGGACTAAGTATAAATGTCTTGTTTACTAGAATGCCTAGCTTGTATTATGTTATCAATAATTAGTAAATATTATTTTTATTGAAGAGTAATTTGACTCTCCTCCTTCCCATTTTATTCATTTACCAAATGTCATTGAGCACCTACTATATGGCAGGCATTATTTCTGCATTTCATAAATTCTAGAAAAAACTATAAATGTAATCTAAATATTTACTTATTTATTCTTTAATTCATTAATTCAATAATTTAGTGAATTCCAATGAAACATATTTTTGTAATATCCCTCTTTTCTGTTGCTAGGATACCCTGCTCAGCAACCTCCCACTGTTTTTGAGACTTACATATGTTCTAGAAAACTATACATTCTTCATTCCCAGAGATAGGCTTTGTCTTGAACCTCTGCTACTTTGGCCTCTTGATGCTGAATTTTTAACATTTGTATATCCCATTTCTGACTCAACATTGCACCTGGAAGGCTCTTAGTACTCTCTCAGCATATGTAAAGTGAATTCTTGGTATTCGGTCTCAGCCTACTTATTCTTCAGGAAGACTTTCAGCAACTTGATTTTTCCAGTTAGTCAAGCAAAAACTTCTGAGTCATTCATGACTCCTCTCTTCTCTCACACCTCATATCCTTGCCTTCAGAATCTACTTAGAATTCAACTGTTTCTCATCATTTTGACCACTTCTATTCTCATTCAACCTACCCACACCTTCCATGTGGATTATTGCTAAACATCCTTCTTTCAGTTTTTGTTGTTTCCATCCTTGCTTCCCTATAGTGTGCTCACTATACCAGAAAAAAATATCTTAAATGCCTGCATTAATGCAAGTGGATCAATTTATCCTGGCTTTTTCTATTAGCACACTTGCATATGGGCTAATAAATTGAATAACCAAATTAAAACCTATCTGTGACTCTTTCCAAGAAAAGCCTTATTGGATAATTTAGACATATCTATGTTCTGAAATTAAAGTGGTAAAAAAAAGGTGTGTGTGTGTCTGTGTGTATACACACAGATGGTGTATATGTATATATACTATATATGTATATGTAAATACACATATATAGTGTATATGTATATACACATAGTGTATGTGTATATGTATATACATTATATAGTGTATATGTATATATACACACATAAATGTTGCATACATAAACACATAGGAAAGAAAGAAAGAAAGAGAGAAAGAGAGACAGAGAGAGAGAGAGAGACTATTAAATGCCAAACAAGTTCCTAGAGATTTTGGTGAATTAAGACATAAATTTGGGTGATTCATGTAAAATATTTATTTACTAAAAGACTAGAAGTCAAGTTTATGTATTCAATTCCATACTGCTGTTGTGAAAGTCATGTGCAAAGGGTCTTCAGTCTCCTGTTGGGGTCAGAGGTTTAGGCGAGGGAGGAGAGACAAACTGCATTATCTGAACTGAGGCTGAGGGCTCTCAGCTGAACACACAGAACTTCCATTACAGATCCAGGACCAGCAGGGACAGAGGAGTCAGATTCCTAAAGTTGGTTCCCGATTGACAAGCAGGTGATGCTCTAGTAGTTCATTTGAAAATTGATTGTGTGGAACTCACAACACTTTCTCCCATAAAAAGTGTTATAAATGGCAGTGGTAGGAGGGGAGGGTAGTGTCCCATGGCCAACACATAAAAGCTTATTGAGCCCATAGTGGAGCTGAAACTCAGCACATTTGCTGAAGAATAATAATTCTCTTGCAACTAGTAATGAAACAAAACAGAAGAATCTATAAACTTGAATTTAAAAAAATAGTAGCTTATTTCCCTTGCGTGCTACTGCTTATAAAGGCACAGTTTTAATTAAAAGAGGATGAGGAAGTAGAGTGGACTAGTAAGGGACTGCTAAGAACTGGCAAGGGTTTTAGATATTAGTAGCTTTGACTATTGTCTTATTTCATTTTGAAACATAGAGCATTGCTTTTCCTTGGTATAGCTGTAACGAGTTGTAGCATTATTTTTGTGCTTGTAAGCCATGATATGCATCAATTTTTTCATTTTCAAAACAAAGAATGGAAGACAAAGAAAGCAGGAAGTGATAATTTATTCATAAGGTAACCTCAAGAAAGTTAAGAAAAGTTAGAAAGATGAGTGAAAGACTGGATGTGTGTATATGTGAAAAAATAGTTATCTTATATTGAATTAACTGAGAGGAAAAGGTTGTATTGTGTTTGCCTTCTGTACTTGGAAGGGTATAAAAGAAGACAGTGGATAAGTAATCTGGGATTACATAATTCTAGAAAGAGGTGACTCTGGATAGTCTTGCGGTTTTCTGGAACAAGACAAGGAAGAAAAAAATGTGCTCGATCAAACACTATATATGTAGGGATGTGTTTGTTGCAGTTAGGGTGTTTATCATCTAGGAAGCCTCTTTCCTTTTTATCTTCATGATTGCACACTAAAATAATCTGATTTTCTGATAAAACCCTTGAACTGAGAATAAACATAATTATTGGGTTTTCATTATCTTTACATTTTCTTTAGCTTTCGTGGTATATGTTATCCGAGCTATGATTAAAGATGCCAAAAGCTCAGCTTTCAGAATCTAACACAACAGAACACAAAATCATTAGAACTGTGCAGTCATTTTAGAAATGCTGAATGAAGATTGAAAAATATCCCAATTTTTTGGTTGAATAATCTCACATTTAAAAATTAATGCCTTCACATTTTACTATTAATATAATTTTATCAGTGCACAATGCAGCTAAGAGGGCTATCAGCTTTCCATTTGGAGAGACAGGACAAAGACATGCCACAGGAGCCTCAATAGCAGTGCAGGTCCTCTATCCAACCTGCCATGCTTCTGTCGAGCTATCTTGCACTCAATCCTTAATGTGCCTCATCTTTCTCATTCATTAAAGAAGATTATTATAAGTATTACATGGGTTAATGCATGTACAGTTCTTATATAACTAGTTGGCACATAGTGAGTGCTCAATAAACATTAGCTATTATAATTCCTATTACACATTTTGATGAACAGTTCTAATATTTGCCAGAAATTAGATTTCAGTCTCTAGAATATTGAAATACATTTAATTTTGTCAAACTATGCTAAGCATGTAGATCAAGGTTACTGTAAAATTTCAAGGTCATTTTCACTGACCAACAGATGTCAATACTTACTACATTTTTGAAGAATGCCTATTGTGGCATCATAAAACTTGTGAGAAGGTTAAAGTTTAAGTGCTTCATTTTGATTTGCAAAATTCCTGCTAAGAGATGTTCTGTAAATCACTTATGACCATACTCTCTGGAAAGCCTTCCATGACCACCAAACATCACAGATTCTATAGCTGCCATAGTACTCCTTCCCTAGTATTCACAATACTGTCTCTCTTCACCTGTACTTCTAGGCCTATGAAAACAAATACAAAATGGATTTGTATAACTCCCACTTGCTATACACTGATTTGTATAACTGCACTTGTAATGCACTGATACCACAATTTCAACATGTCTAAAACCTATGTATCCCCCGACTCAAACCTTCTCATTCTCCATATTCCCTATTGAAAGTACTCCCTAGTGAATAAGGGCATTTGTCTCCCAAAGTTATCCCATTAGTTGTTATACTGCCTTTAATTTTTCCAACCAGATATCCAGTGAGTCATCTAACTTGACATTTCTCTCATATTGTCTGACTTTTTACTACTCTCATACCAGCACTCTGTACTTTATTAAAAATTAATACTACTAAGTTTGACATCATCTCCCCTAGACTACTAAGGCCTTGCCCTCTCCTGCTTAATGCATTTTCCTCATAGCAGTTACTAATCTTTCTAAAACACAAATATGATAATGCTTAAAAGTTCGACAATAATTTCCCACTATCAAAGATAAAATTCAAGCTCATAACTTAGGATACAGGGTTATGCGTTACCTGTTACCTCCTTTTACCTCCAGCCTCATCTTACATCTATGTCCTCATCTGTGCAACGGGATAGTTGTGACCATTATATGAGTTAACTTGCAAGTACTTAAATCACTGCCTAGCACATAGCACATATTAAGTTATAGCTATTATAACTTATCGCCCAGAAGATCTACATTCTCGCCAGACTGTGTCACAGTCAGGCCATAGTTTCTCCCACCTCGGGACACTAACACATGTTAATGTGCAATATTCTTCCACCTTCAGTTCAGTGCTCACCACAATTATATTTATATCCTAATAAAATATCCTTGTTTCCTTAGCATTCTTGATTGCTAGTACATAAGCTTCTATGGGTAAGGACCGTGCTTGTCTCCTTAACTACTCTTTACCCAACTTCAGGCACAACACACACAAAATAGGCACCCAATGACTATGTGTTAATCAGATTAAATAAATTACTTTATCTAAGGCATGGAACTATGGAGTTATAGAATGGTTTTGTTATTCATCATTCATTAAATGAAATAATGGATATAACAAAGTTAGTGACAAAACTAGTATCAGAACTCCTGTCTTTTGATTTCCAACTCTTCGTTCATTTATTCATTCACAAACACATTATATGTCAGATATTTTCTATGTTTTTACACTCTGGTAAGGAGACAGACACATTAAAAAAATAATTCCAGCACAGTTTAGTGAGTCTAGTGAGGTAATCTGATGGAGTCAAAAAACCCTTATGGATGGAACTGATGCTTGAAATGGCTCCTAAGAGACAAATAACAAATAGTTTAGCAGGCAGAGAAAGAAGACACATTCTAGGCACAGAAAAATGCATGCACCCTAAAGACATTTCATAACATAAGGTGGTATAAGGTGTAGTAGGAGGAGAAGCAATACAATATTAGAAAGAGAAGCAACCAAAACAAGTTTATTGATGGCATCTCTTTAAGGGTCACCATCATTTCCCTCTTCCTGAATTGTAGTAGGCACATCAAATAGCAAGTGCTACTTTCTAGGAGGTATTGGGGAATATCATTTTTAGCTAACCTTCCTTATGACTAATTCTCATCTAATCCTTTTTCTGATTGGTGAGCAGAAGCAAGTTTGGCATCCCCTGTCCTGTATGTCTCTTTGGGTCAGAATTAATGCTTCAGGTATTCCAAAGGGGCTGTTCTTTTCTTATTCTCCATCTATCTAGGGTGCTCAATACCTGTGTTCTGCTTTCTGACCTTGAAGAAGTAATAGGTGGAGTTCAGAGGCTTTCTCTGCTCAGCAATCAGATGACTGAGAGGTGGAAAAAAATAGAAAGACAAGTCTGATCAGAAATCGAAGCCATTTTCTCTAACACAAATTTTCAAGCACTCTCCTCTCCCCTACCCAAAAAAGTCGATATTTACTACACAGTTCAGAACCCATAGGGAAAAGTGTGACTAGTTCTGAAAAAGTCTTCAACAGCTTTATTAGTCATACCAAGCAGGTTTGGATAGGTGGGCAGCAATAGTAGGGAGTTCTATAGAAGACATTGTCTTACAATTTACAATAAAATAAAATTCAACAGTCAACAGTTATTGTCACATCTAACCCTTTCCTGGGAAAACCCCATAAACTTTAAAAGAACTATGTAGAATTGCCTGACTTCATATGGATCACCAGAGGGCAAATGGAGCTATAAAGAAAGGTAAAATTATACTTTGAATTTACCTACAGTAAAAATGTTTCAAAGTACACTTGGGAAGTTGGGTATACTGCATTATGAGTACAATTTTGCCAGAAGAAACAGGAATGGACCAGTTAATTTCTCTGATGGGACTCTGAAATCCTTTTACAATAGTCTATACAAGGATTCATTGTAAAGGGACTTGAAAGATATAAAGATAACCTGGTTATGATTTTGTCACACTGAAAGACAGAAAATGAGAACCTAAACACAAGGCATCTTTGTTTCAGGTGAAAGGCGTTACATGGTCTATTAGTAGTATTAATATTATTAATGGAATATGCATTTGAAGGGACATTTTTTTCCTGTGAAAGAAACTTACAAATCTTATAGTCAGCTAGAGAAAGGATGTACATGTGCAGTTTAAAGATCATAATTGAAAAAGAAAATATGCTATTCTCCTTTAGAGAAGTAAAAGGATTACACTGTTTAATCTTCTATGAGTTCAATATATGTAGTTCAATTCAGAGGGACTCCTGTGGGGATTTAATTAACGATATTTTGTGGCTCCAATTAGAATGAGATTCTTAACCTTTCTAATGCGCTGACCTACCTTTACAGGGAAGAAAAATTATACCACCGGCATACCAAGTAATTAAATTTACATTAATGCTACCAAGAAATGTGAGCAACTTTTTCTTACTGAGAAACACTCCAAAATGTCAGTAGGTCTGACAAACTTTCCATCCTTAAACATAGTAAACAATTTCTTGACATGACAAACAAATCTAGAATGTTTTGTTCTAGTAATATTAACATTCAAATATTGCCCTCGGGGTGTGAGTCATTACTGTGCTACAATTCAGGCAGGAATTAGATGTTTATCATAAACTCCAATAAGGAAGTTCCAGTTTTAGTCCCCACTTGACTCAGGCCTGAGGGAAATCTCCAAGAATGGCTAAGAAGTTCTGCTGATCAAAATGATAAACTACTCTTCAGTTGGTATAAATTACCTAATGTGCATATAGTCTAGGTTTAGAAGAGAGTGTTTTACTAAGTGAAACAAGCAGAAACAAAAGAACAAATATTATACGGCTCTACTTATGAAGTACCTAAAATAGGAAGTACAACAGTGGATATCAGGGCTGGCAGGAGGGAAGAATGGGGAGTCATTTAATGGATACAGTTTTAATTTAGGATGATATAAAAGTTCCGGATATGGATAGTGGTAATGGTTGAAGAACAATGTGAATATACTTAATGCCACTGAACTGTATACTTAAAAATGGTTACAATGGTAAATTTTATATTATGTATATTTTACCAAATTTAAAAAAAGGTTGCCAAGTCTCTAATTTGGAAGGTGAGATACTATCTCAAGCCAACTAAAGATTGCTTTACAAAGGCCTTACCGACACTAAATCACCGAAGTCAGAATACAGCAGATTCAACAGACTCTGTCTTATTTATACCTCACTCTAAACTTATTTTCACATTTGCTGCTCAGTTTTTTTCTAAATTTTCATTTTATTTCCCTGCAAACAATTTATTGAGTGCCTATTATGTGCTGGGCATTGCTGTAGCTTCTGTATGCAGCAGTGAACTAAAGAGTTTAAAAAATTACTTTTCTTATTAATATGTATTCAAATACCCTGATCATTAATGTTATAAGACAAAACCTCAGTCCAGCAACAATGGAGGTGGCAGGGTACATGCTACTAAGTAAACTGTTTTTATAGAACTTTTTTTGAATTTACTGAACTGACTAAAATTCTTGGCACTAAGCAGTCTATTTCTCAAGAATGCTATTGGGATTAGTTGATAATTGTCAAATAATTTTAGAACAGGTGCCTTTTTTTAACCATGAGATACTAATTATGATAACCTATTATGTAATTACAGTTGTTTCTTTCTACAATTATTATTGTAATTATATAATAATTGTTACATAACAATTCTATAATTTAATAAGGTTTTGTTATTATTATGGAAAGTCTAACATAATTACCATGTCAAACATAAATCTCATCAAATCCAAATGGTTGGCATTGGCCATAAAACAGTAAAGCTATGTAAATATATGAAAATTAAAACTGATTTGTCTGTCTTTATTATGTGAATTTCAGAAAGAGATATATCAAAACGACTAAACAAAAAAATATTCAATAATCAAAGAGATGTAGAAAATAACCTTTGTGGGTATGCCCTGGGAATGTGGCATTTGCATTCTTCAAATGTCCCAGGACAATGTATGCTGTCAGAATTTTGTCAGAGACTACAGAGTGCTAGTTTGGAAAACCTTTTTCATTCCTCTAAGATGGAGGTAAAGACATTAGTTATTTATTCTTCTAAAAGAAGACTGTGGGTAAATTTTGTGTTTTTAAAAGACAAAAGAAAGGAATACAAAGCATTAAAAAGTGACTTTTCAAAAAGTTACAATGGGATAGTATGTGATTTGAGAATGAACACCTGGTTTCTAGATTTTACTAAGTACAGAGCAAGCAAGAAATATTCTTTAAGAAGTGAAATTCAAAATTGATATTAAATAGATTATCAAAATATATTAAATATATATTGGTATTAAATAGGATATTGATATTAAATAGAAACTCTTCAGAGACATCATGTGGGGGAAACCTGTGAAGGCTAAAATATCTTTCCTGTAGCTTCTCTCCATTACCTACATTTCATGGTCTTCAGGATATTTTACAGAGCTGTGCCAGGATAAATTGGGATTTATGGTTAACCCTCTAAAACAGGCCCAGTGGTGAATCAATGTACCTTTGTGATTAGCTGACTATTTTCCCTATAATCTCTACCTCCTTCCCATAGACGAGTTGACTTACTTTTTAAGTTTTTGATATTTTCATATATATATGAAGAAAATAAACTTGCACTCTTCTTTTCCTCTGTCAATATTCCATGCTCCACCCCTGCCTACTCAGGTTAAGTAGAAAGGCCAAGGGAAAACTTCCCTTTCACCATAAACTATTGCTTAAAATTAACTAGTAAAAGATTGATGGGAGAAAAGTCATGCAAGTTTATTAATGTACATAAGGGAGAATCAGAGAGTGATACCTGACCATTAAATGGGATACAAATGATTTTATACCCTCCTTCTTAAGGGAAAGGGACATGGAGAAGTAAGGATGATTCGCCGCAGGGGCGGGGGTGGGGGGTTGTAAATTATTTTTAAAAGAATCCAGTGACCTTGAGGAATATACAGTGGTCCAGGACAAAGTCTGTTGAGTCAGCAGAGCAGATAATGGTTTGTGAAAAAGTTCTCTCCAGTATGTTAACAGACCAGTCTTTCCTCCTGCAATATGACTTCAGATGATGAAAACTCAGAGAAAGGAGCAGAGGTAATTTTTCTTTTCTTTGGCAAGTCCAGACTTCAGGCAGATAAGGGAACTTCAGAGAGCAACATCTTGTGCTTTGGGAGAGACAGAGGATTGGGAGACAGGAGGTGGGGAGTAAGGTCAGAGAGACCTGGGGATTCTTTGGTTCAGCACATCGAAGTGCTATATGTTGGGGTATTGGTTTCTGAGCCAAAGCATAAGCAACAGTCTACTACACCTTTTTTTCTATTGTTCTTTATACTTATATAATCCTATAGATATATATGTATGAATAAGCATCATTTTATTGTAGTCTTTCATCATTTTTTTTAATTGGACTAGTATATCTTCTTCTTAATGTGTAACACATGCCATGAAACTCATGTGGATTAAAATATCAATGTATCATCCAAGGTACTTCACATTTTCCAAAGAAGCAACTACACTAGAAAAGAGCTGTCGACAATATATAGTATATTAATAATATTATTTTTAAATTAATTTACCTGTAAGCTACTGTGAGAGAATTATGAGTATCATCACTTTATAGAAGTGAATGATAAGAAACATAAGCTATGAAGTTGCTTCCCTGTGTATTAAACACTAAAAATGTTATTCAAGACCCCTAAGATAGCTCATTTTATGGATGTGCAACACTTCACTTGTTAAGAGGGGTGGGGATGTATTGAACAATAATAATAATTTTTTCAGTATAAGTCCTCCGAACAACTTGACTAGTTTTCCTTCTGTGATAATAATAATTATTATTCTAACTTAATTGTTGTGTTTCTCCCTTCTAAACATTCTAAGTGTCCTTGACACAGGTCTGGGGTAGAGTATAAAGGGAGTGTTGCAAATTCACATTAAACCAAATCAAAGATACAATTTGGATGACAAGATGGTTTATATTGCACCTCATTTCAATTTTGGTTATTCCATTCATGTGTCAGTGTATTACTAGATGCAAATGAGCCTGCATATCTGCTATAATATTAAAATAAAGTTGCAGGCTCAAATCCAGTGTCAAGCATTAATCCTTAACACTATACTGGTTTTACAGAAAAAAATATATTTTTTATCTACAAAATTTGAGATCAAAACAGAATGAATAAATAGCTCCCTCATAAGTAAGCAATAATCTACGTTAGCCTGTATTTCAATGTTTTTACTGGCCTCACATGAAGACAATTTCTATTATCACCAGTTCCTTTAAAAGAGGTGGCAGCATTTTGGCATGTGAAAGACTAGAATCAGTGTATTGCCCTAGAGGCAATAACATATATGAATCAGAGTCATAGTTATATGCTTCTGTTCTTGCTGGATTGTGATATTACACAATAAAACATAAGTTGGTATTTCTGTTGTGTGTAGCTCTTTATTTGTTACATTCCTGGTGTTATAATACATTTTATTTGAGTATATTATCGGAACAACAAGTTCATTGTCTTAAATCTTCTATGATTAACTAACTTTTAATAGTGAAATTGCTCCTTTAGGCTAACTCTCTTTGGGCAGCTAACTGTAAATGCTTCCAATAACTTTAACAACTGCTTTATTGATGCTTTGATTGCACAATTATTTGCTTAAATAGAATGAACCTATTCACACTATCTGGACAGCTTATCTGGAAGAGTTAAACATTTTTTGTGTAAAGATGTTATGATAAAAATCTTAAAGAAAATCTCAGCAAATTCAGTCTTGCATTTTGCTTGGCAGTTCCTCAGAGTTTCTATAGATTAATCATCCAAGAAGAAATTCCAAAATAGAGATTCATGAGCCCCACAGAAACCAACTAAGTGAGACTCTCTGGAGTAGAGTCTAAAAATTTGCATTTAAAAATAACCTGGCCAGGAGACTGTGATGTATAGCTGGGTTTGGGGAGAACAAGACAAGCCCTTAATACTTACTATTATAAATGTATTCCATAAATATGTAAATAAAACAAATTTAAAAATCAAAATATACTATTCAGCAAAATATGCTAAAGATATCCATTGCATTAAAATCTATTTTCAAAGCATAATTTTTCATACTTGTTTGGTTTTCCTACAAACACAGAGTGAATTCACTTTCAAATTTCCAGCTCTTCACTTCATGTTGCTGACCAAGGCTTATAGTAAAATTCATGTTCTGGTTCTAGTAGGGTGTGCTCCACGGAGCTGGGAGTGTTTACACACAATAAAAGGAAATAGAAGAAGTTAGAAGAAAAGTAATAACGGTGAGAAATCTTTAGAATCATTGAGTAAATGCACATATTTTTTTCCTGTTTTTCTAATTTGAATTTCAGAAAGGTGTATGGGATACATCACTCTCAACTGTTCCAGGAAAGATAAAGCTCCTTATAGATAAAGCTCCAAACCTTCTGAGGTAGGAAGTACATAGAGGGAATTTACTGCAATTGTAAAAGAATTCACTAGGCTCATGCCCATGGAAAGGTCCCGATACCAGACTCTGCACTTTGTGCACAACATGCTGAGTGGCTCAGCAGAGATCCTGGGAAGCAGCTTATATGGGAACAGGAAAAATTGTCATTAGATTCTAAATAAAACCTAAAGCTGCTATGCAAAATATATAGCACATTCTCAATTACTGAAATCAAGTGGCTTAGGTTACTATTTCTTATATATAAACAACCTCCTCACACTGCTTTTAGCATTCTTTTTCCTTTCCAGGTTTCTATCAATATTCATTTTAACAATTTTTTATTTAAATACCAATAGCTAGACAGCTGTAAAATAAAACTGGGAAGTAACTTGATTTAAAAAAATGCAAAAGGAAGTAACGGGATAAAAAAATGCAAAACACTTCTAAAAAGTAAAGACATAATTAAATTATACAAGTGAAATAAATTATATCCATCTATACAATACATATGAAAGGACTGACTTTTCCTATAAAAGAGATCATCGAGTGAACAAGTGAGTTAAAACATAAGCCCCAGCCATACCTTGTTAACAAATACACATGTAACAGAAATGTGAAATAGAAAGGTTGAAAGTAAGGAGACAGGCAAATAAAATTTCTTTTAAAAAGCAGGGAGTGGAGGAAGAAAAAAAAATCAGAATTACAATGTTCTCATCAAAAACAGTAGAATTTTTGGTTAAAATACTAAGTAAAATATAAAGGGAGTATAAGAAATCAGATAAAGCACAAGTGATGAGGAAGATATGTCAAGTTATAAATCCATATGCACCACCCAGTATCTAAATACAAAAATAAAAACTAATAGATATACAAAGATAATTTGGTAAAAACTTAAATCATAGTACAATTTTTAAAATATATATTTCTAATAATTGGACAAATTAGAATAAATAAGTGACAAAGTAAATTCATAGTCAGTACATTTGGTATCATAGACATAAAGAAATATCTTTAAATTCCTTGGATAGAGACTATGGATTTTCCCTATATTTATGAAGTGCTTACAAAAATTAATCACATATCTGGTCACAAAAAACCTTCATACATTTTAATAGCTGAGATTTTATAGGCTATGTTCTCTGATCTTAACTCCATTGAAAAATAATTTAAAATAATTAATGATCAAATTTAGGTGAATACTTAAAAATTATGACATAGATCCTAGATACATCTTAATAAAAGAAAAATTCTAAGTAAAAAAAGTATTTAGAAATTAAGGAAGTTGAGAATACCTACCACAAATCTAAGGGGTCAAAGTGAAAGCACTGATAAGAAGAAAATCTGAAGTCTTAAATACCCTACCCATTAAAGAAGGCAGCTACAAATTAAAGGTGAGCAACACCAGTAAGATGGCAGAATAGGAAGTTCCAGCTCTGGTTCCCCCCAGGGAAACACTGATTTAATAATATTCAGCCAAAACACCTTTATGAGAATTCCAGAATTCAGTTACGAAGTTATAATTTCCCAGGCAGGTGCAAGGATGAAAACCGTTGCACTGAAATTGGTAAAAAGAGCAATTTCACATATCCACATCCACCCCTGCCTCTAGTTGGCACAGCTCAGTGCCCAGAGACATAACCCTACCTAGGACTTCTTCTTTGTGGGAAAGAAAAGTGGAGCAATGAAGAAAAGTGGAATAATGATGAAGGCAGCATAGTTTGGATGCTTAGGGGCCACTGAGAACAAAGAATAATGGGGATTGGTGGAAGCTTCCTGTGATGGGCACAGTTTAGCACACAACTTGAGATTCTCCCTCAAGAGGGAGGGAGAGCTGAGGAGTATGCATCTGACATTTGAATTTTCAGAAGACTGATCAAAGGATTGGTATAAATCTTGCCTAAATTGGAAGCTGATAGAAGGCTGGCAAAGTCTAGATACTTGGTGGCAGCTAAGAACAAGGAAGATCAAGGCAATTTTCTGCTATAGAACTAGAGAACTTTCAGTGCTGCAAGCAGACACTGGAGAAAGAGTTTATGAGCTCCTGAAAAAGAAAGCAGCAAGCCTCTTAAATTGAGAAACTGAATGCAGAGGCCCAGAGTTGTTGCATTCCCCCTTAAAAAAGGACTATAGAGGCTTTCAGAATCTCTCATAAGGCTGAATGTCTTCTTTACAAACTCAGTTCATAAAACCTATGAGAGGTGGGTTTTTTCTAAATGCATGAACAAAAAGTTATGAGACATAAATAAAACTGAGCAATATGGCCCAATATAAGGATCAAGGAACAAAGTAAACATCCAATAACTGGCCCTAAAGAAATGAAGGTATAGAAACAAACTCACAAATAATTCAAAATAATCATGGTAAAAAAAAAATGCTCTATAAACTGAAGAAAATTTTGTGTGAACAAAATGAGAATTTCAACAAAAAATAGACAATTGTTAAAAAGATCCAAATAGAAGTTCTGGAGATAAATAATACACAATAACTAAACTTAAAAATGTATTAGTGGGCTTCTATAGCACATTTAATCAAGAAGATGAAAGAATCAGTGAAATTGAAGACAGATCAATTGAAATTTACATTCAGGGTAACATAAAGAAGAAAATAATGAAAATGAGTGAAGGAAACCTAAAGACTGTATGAGATTCCATCGGGCCAACAAATGTATGCATATGAGAGGTCCAAAAAAAGAAGAAGAGAGAGAAAGGGGTAAAAAGCTTGTTTAAAAAGTAATGGCTAAAAATGTCATGTCCCAAATCTAGGAACGAAAAATGTACATTCAGATACAAGAAGTCCAATGGACTCCACCTATCAGGAAAATAACAAAATCCACAATGACACACTATAATTGTCAAAAGTCACATTATAATCAAATTATTAGAAGTCAAAGGAGAGAATTTTGAAATCAGCAAGAAAAGTGGTATACCAAATATAAGGGAATGACTATAAGACTATTAATAGATTTCTCAACAGAATTTTTGCAAGTCAAAGGGGATGGGACAATATATTTAAAGTGTTGGGAAAAAGAAAAAAACGACTTGACAACAAAATTACTGTATCTGACTAACCTATCATTCAAAAATGAAATCTAAATATGAACTTTCTCAAACAAAAAAAAAACTGGGGGTTCATCACCACAACCTTTCCCTTAGAAATGTTAAAGGGTATATCCTTTAAGTTGAAAAGAAAGGATGTTAAACAGCAACAAAAAGTATATGAATATATAAAACTCACTGGTACAGGTAACTATAAAGACAAATACAAAAAACTGTAACAACATAAATTACTTTTAATTCAGACGTGGAAGTTAAAGGATAAAAGTATAAAAATAACTGTAACTATAAAATATATTATGAATACAAAAATTTTTGAAAAATTGTGACATCAATAACATAAAGTATGTGTGAGAGAAAAGTAAAAGTCTCAGTTACTTGCATGCAATTAAACTTAATTTTTTATTAATTTAAAATAAATTGTTGTAACTATAAGACATTTTATGTAAGCCCCATGATAACTATGAAGAAAATGTTTATAGAAGATGTACATCAAGAAAATGAGAAAGAAATCAAGTCTTCTGATTGCAAAAAAAAAAAAAAAAAGCAGAACACAAAGAAAAATAGCACAAGAGAAAAATAGAAACAAAAAAAGTTTAATGCTTATACAAAATAAATGATAAAATGACCGAGGTCTCTCCTTATCAGTAATTACTTTAAATTTAAATAAATTAAACTTCCCATTCAAAAATCAGCAATTGGTAGATGTATTAAGAAAATGATTCAATCTACAGAAAGTCAATTCGGCTCTAATGATACAATAGACTAAACATAAAAGAATGGAAAAATATATTCTATGCAGATGATAACCAAAAAGAGATTAGTCGTGGCCATGAATATATCAGATAATATAGACTTTAAGTCAAAAACTCAAGAAATTTACAAAAGAAATATAATTTGAAAAGAGTCAGTTCACCAGAAATACATATAATTATAAATGGATACACACCCAAAAGCAGAGCATCCAAATATATAAAGCAAACATCAAGAGAACTGAAGGGAGAAATAGCAACACAATAATAGCAGAGAATTCCAATACTTTGAATAATAAAACATCCAAACAGGAAATCACTAAGAAAATACAGTACCTCGATAACACTATAGACCAAGCCCATTCAACCATGGCCAGTACTCAAACCCATAAAAAGAAAAAGTAGAATGGTGGGCCTTACTTAGGGAAGGAGGAAATGGGGAGTTGCTGTTCAGTGGACATAAAGTATCAGTCATGCAAGATGCAAAGTTGTAGAGATCTTCTATGCAACATTGTGTTTATAGTTAAAATTCTGTACTGTGCACTTAAAATTTGTTAAAAGTGTAAATCTCGTATTAGAGGATGTTTTTTTACCACAATAATAAAAAGATAATTCTACCCTGAAGCGATGAAAAACTAGCAATCTTAGAATCATGTTTTATACATATATCTTCACATAGCATTTTGTATAACCACAGTGTGGTGAAAATATTCTCTCAATGAAATAACAATGTTCTTATTCACAAGCACAACAGGCACTCTTAGAAACATCTTTTATTTGTGTAAAAAAACGAGGGAACTTGGTCTTTGCCTTAAGATATTAGAAAATAATAAACAAAAGATCAAAAGAAATCAGACAAATGGATAAATGGATGCATCATGGGCCAGATAATCTAAAATGTTTAATCATCAGAACATTACTGCAAAGAAAATTTTATTACTTTCATTTTACCAATGAGGTAATTGAGGATCTGGATAAATATCTTGATATTTATCCTTGTCAACTGACAAGGAACTGAATCAGAACACCCAAGTCTATTGACTATAAGTCTATGGCTATTATCATCCCACTAACTTGTGACTTATTTGCCACATTCGAAAGATGGGAATCAGAGCAGGGCATAGCAGATTGCTGCTATTCAAGACACTAAGTCCTAAAGAGAAATGCATTTTCTATTCAATTATTTCTAATACTTTAAGTATTATATCTTTATATTTTAGCCACTTAAGATAGAAATCATTTTAAAGTGCACCAATATTCCTACAATTTCTTTAACAGAGTATATAATTCAAAATATACCATTTCTCATGATTGTTTTATTTATTTATTTATTTATTTTTATACTTTAAGTATTAGGGTACATGCGCACAACATTCAGGTTACATATGTATACATGTGCCATGTTGGTGTGCTGCACCCATTAACTCGTCATTTACATTAGGTGTATCTCCTAATGCTATCCCTCCCCCACTCCCCTCCCCACAATAGGACCCGGTATGTGATGTTCCCTTTCTTGTGTCCAAGTGGTCTCATTGTTCAATTCCCACCTATGAGTGAGAACATGTGGTGTTTGGTTTTCTGTTCTTGTGATAGTTTGCTGAGAATGATGGTTTCCAGCTGCATCCATGTCCCTACAAAGGACGTGAATTCATCCTTTTTTATGGCTGCATAGTATTCCTTGGTGTATATATCCAGTCTGTCATTGATGGACATTTGGGTTGGTTCCAAGTCTTTGCTACTGTGAATAGTGCCACAATAAACATACCTATATATTATTAAATTTCATTAAATTTCATTAATATATTATTAAATTTCATAAGAGTTTTGCTTTATATATATTTTTAAGTGCTTTATATTTTCCTGGCCTATATTAAGTAAATTCGACTTCTTCCTCTGTTGATAACTGTTACTTTTTCTCTCTTACTATTATGTTCCATTGTTTCCAATCTGCTGCTTTACTTTGACACAAAATTGTGAGAACCTGAGGAGTGCTTTAAGGTGTTTTTAATTCCCCATGAAATAAACCATTTGGACTTTGTCATACATCATTGCTGCTAAAATAACTTTTTAAATCTGCGTCTGAGCTCACAGTTCAATATCTGAGTGAACATTAAATCTGAAGCAGCATGTGCCACAACAAAAGAAAAATAATCCAGGGTTAGATTATGTAAAGACTAAGGACTCATAGGCTTCTGCAGTTTTGGTGTGTTAACAAGCGGTCCAGATTTTAGTGTTCAAAAAGTTGTAACAAATTTGGCCATTACCTGGCAAAATAAATATTCAACAGAATCATACTTCTTGTTGGTACATATGCCATGAGTCTCTGGGGTATGCAAGTGAAAAGAAAAGTAAAGCACTCATTTGGAAAATATCACAATCAGCAAGGTGGGAAGAGAGAGAGCCATCCATAGTCTGAAAAAGTATATGTTCAATATAACTACACTTTAAAACAATCTCCAGAAAACCAAGATTGGTGAAATTATTTTGACTGGTATGAAACCACAGAAGAAAATAAGAAAGTATTCTGAGTAGCTTGAGAATATGAGAAACCCAAAATATGAGACACATATAAGAAATGCAGATCTGAATCGTGGTGTGGTATGCACTGCAGTTTTTTTAGAGACCATCTAGTTTTGCTCAAAGCCCTAGCCAGTAATATAGACTAAAGAAAAACATACCATACACCAATGGAAAAGAGCTAGAAAAACATGAGGAACATGAGGAACAAGAAGACAATAAGAATTCCCTTCAAGGAGGTTGAAATTGATGGTTTGGAATAGGGAAAAGAGAAGGATAACTGGAAATCAAGGAAGAACCCCTGCCATGTTGACAGGAAGCCCAATAAGGCAAGAACATGGCAACAACTAAATCATTGCTCTGACTTAGTAGAAGGCTTAAAATCATAAAACAGATTACAGTTTTGTTCCCCCAGTGAGAATGGACATTATTAAGTTCAACTGCAACTGGGTGCAGATATATCTCCATATTTAACTCTGCATCAGTATAGGAGATTGAAGGTGTCAATAATGTCAGAATAAGAAAATGCCACTTAAAAATCAGATGGCATTAATTCCTTTAGTACTTAAAAAACTTCAGCATCTCCATATATTGCTTTTAGAATTAAGTACACACTTCTTAAAAGTATTCCCAAACCTCATCCATATTCGTATCTCTAGCCTTAGCATTTACCACTTTTTATATGACATTTTATATTGCCGACCTTGCAAGTGTCTTTCTCAATCTGGCGATATTGTCCTGTCTCCAGGCTTGTACATATGCCATTCCTACAGACTGGAGGACGCTTAGCATTTTTCTTCCTTGGATGATGGAGCCTAATACATTTCTGATTTAAATAATACTAATAATGGGATGGACAGGTAAGTAGGGGGAAAGTGGATAGATGAATAAAAAACACAGACTATTTGGGGGGATCATTACAACTTCCAGAAAAGCACACTCTGGTTGTTATATTATTGAGATTAAACTTTGGATTTATTTTTCTCAAGTCCTGCAACTATTCTAAAAAAGTAGTTGATAATTTTCTTTGATGCTTTCTCGCTAGGTATAGTATGTAGCAATTTATGAATACCAAGAACAATGTATTTACAGAATAGGAGAATTTTAACAAAAACAAGAACTATATCCTCTTTTTGTTGTTCAGAAAGGATGTCACATTTCAATATAATTGCTTAGCATTTTCAGTGAGCTATTTATAGTCAATGGGGCAAATTAAAGTAAATGTATTGCAATAGTTGTTATGTTATAACTGTATATCACTTAAAAATACACCATAAATCCTTTGTAAAGTATTTCTACAGTGCATTAATGTAGTCTATATATAGTATTTCTAAATATGTTCATTCTTCAGAACAGTTCTTAAAATTTTAAAAATACCTTAAAATAAAACAATTGTCAAGGCTCGTGGAGTCTGGATAAGAGTTTTTAAAGTTTTAAAACCATCCCTGCATTGCTCCACTGAACAATTTTTTTACCTCTTTTAAAGACTTACACATAGAACCACATTTAGGCAAAATCTCCCTTTAAGCCTAGAGCATGCTATTAGTTATTCCGAAAGCTACAGGAGGATAATAAGTCTCTATCCACATCGAGGAAGATTATGAGTGGTAAGAATGCCTCAGAATTAGTGTTCATGGTGACATGTAAAACACGGGATTTCAAGTACTTCAGGACTCAGAACAAATAGTTATTCTCAAGAGTGCTCCTCCCCAAGGAGCCTCATTATTTTGTTCATACCGTTGTCCCTAAGAAATCAGAGAAAACTGAAAGGGTTATTTGGAACAAGTACTGTGCTCTTCTGCCAAGATGAAAGTAAAATAGAGATAGGAAAAGAGGACATGAAAATAACACTTGTTAATGAACTACAGTGGCAGGCCTATGTTACATTAGACATTATAGTTAATTGGGAACTATTTTCTTTTTCTAAGAGATAAGAAAACCAAGAAACCAAGAATTTCAGAAGATTCTCCAGAGTCACAACACTAAAAAATTGTAGTATGGATTCAAAATCAGGTTTGATAATATGACATGATTATAACAACATATTTACAACTGTCTTCAGGCATTGGACCACAACCAGTGCAGGGCTATGATACTTCAGAGAAAAGAACCATACAGTGAGCATTATATTCACATCGGCTTTGGGGCACTTTCTAAGCCACAGCACAGGGAAGCAGGGAAAAAACAGAGCAGACTATCACTAGGAAGAGGAAACTGACATCAGAATATGGGGATGCTGAGATCGTGGAAAGTTACATGTTAGGGCACTAGAGAGGAAAGAGCTAAACAGTAAAAAAATGACAGAAATCTGTATAGGAATCACCTTCAGTGTTTGACCAAATACTAAACCACATTTTTAAGTGATATACAGTTAAGTGATATAAGTGTATTTTTAAGTAACATAAGTGTATTTTTAAGTGATATACAGTTATAACATAGCAACAACTATTGCAATACATTTACTTTAATTTGCCCCATTGATTATAAATAGCTCACTGAAAATGCTAAACAATTATATAGAGAACAATTATGTAGAGAACAAGACTCCATGAGGCTTAGCAGCAAACAGCTAATGGAGACTGTGAGCTGAAGTAAGATTATGGAGGGTATATACTGCTACAACATGTCAGAATTAGAATCGGCCAAAAATGTTAAAAATCTCAGGCATTTAGTTAACATCCCAGAAAGGCCACAAAGCCTACAAACAAAATTAACTGCCCTCCAGAACAAGATTCAATATCCTTCACAGGAAAACAAGAAAATGTGGAATTTGTAGCATTCATAATGTCCCATATACATTCAAAAATGTTGCAAAAAGATAGAAAAATGCGACTCATAACCAGGAGGACAAAGTACTAACTAGAAACAGATCAAGAAAAGACACAGATGTGGGACTTAGGAGAAAATGGCAATAAAAATTGTATCATTAATATATTTAAGACTCTAAAAGCATTGGCAAATATTATCAATTAACAGATGGGGGGTTTAACAGGTAAAAAACTATAAAAGAGAATTGAAAGGAATTCTAAATATAAAAAATACAATATCTGATATTTATTGAATGAGTTTAACAGCAGACTGATGAAAAGCAATGAACTTGAACTGGTATGGAAAATAACCAAACTAAAGCATACAGAGAAAAAATAAAATTAAACGGTCAAGCAATAATGAAAATAGCACAGGTTCTGTAATCTTTGTGATAATCTGTAGTCTAATGCAAGTAAGGATTACTGCCTGTGTTCTGCTTCCTGTCAGATCAGCAGCAGCATTAGATTCTCATAGGAATGTGAACTCTATTGTGAACTGCACGTGCAAGGGATCTAGGTTGCATGCCCCTTATGAGAATCTAATGCCTGATGATCTGAGGTGGAAGTTTCAGCCTGAAACCATCCCCCACATTTCCCCCTCCACCACAGGCCAAAAAGGTTGGGGACCACTGATCTAATGTACATGTAAGTGGAACCCAGAAGTGAAGAAAAAAGACTAGTCCAGGAAAAAAAGTTGTAGAAATAATTGCTAAAAAATTTTTCAAATGTAATGAAAACATATCAACCCTCAGATCCAAGAAGATCAACAAATGTTAAGCAAAATAAACAGTGATAAAACCACATGTAAGATTATTCTAGTCAAATCGCTGAAAATCATTGCTAAGAAAAAAAATCTTTCAAGTAGTGAAATAAAAAGACACTTTACATATAGGGTAACAAGCACAAATATTATCACTGACTTTATATCAGAAACAATGTAAATTAGATGATGAGAAAAAAATTAAGTACTAAAAAAAGTCACTTGGAGTTCTATATCCTACAAAACTATTCATCAGGAATAAAGGCAAAATAAAGACATTTTCCAATAAATAGGAGCTGAGATAATTCATCATCAGTAAAGCATCTGAACCACAAGAAATTCCCAAGACAGTGTTTGTCTGAAGGCAAATGATATCAAATAAAACTTAAAACTACACAAAAGAATGAAGAATAGCAAAAAAGTAAATATGTGAGTAATTTTAGAGAGTGCTCTACTTGTTATTTCTTAATTTATTTATAAAACTACTAACTAGAGATATGCATGCCTCATTCTTGTCCATCTCCAGCAGGGGCTACCTGTGTCCTGTGGAGGCAGATGTTGGCCCTACCCTGAGGGGATGTCTGCTTAAGAAAGGACAGTGAACTATACCATGGCAGCAGTTAACACAGAGCAGTAGAACACAAAAACCAACCCATGAGGGCAGTAAGTAAGCACTTGAAGTCACTCTCTACCATTATATTCTGTGGCTTATTGCATCAAAAAGCAGAAGTAGAACTGTCTTAATAAAAGATAGCCATGAGTAGCCATGAGCGGTCAACCTGTGTTACTGAACTACATTGCCCAAAGCAGTGATTCAGTGGACCTGTTCAATACCTTAACAGTGGACGTGTAGTAATAACTATACAAGGAGAAAAATAATATATTCAAGAATGCACAAGTATTTGAAAGCACCTTTATTCAAGTTGGCAAAAAGAGAAAGGGACTGATGTACATAACCCTGTCCAAGTGGTTACTGTGGATGTTGCATTTACTAGCCTCTCCTTCCACTATCTAGTGTCCTGCTGCTAGCTCAAACAACTAGAAGCTGTGAAAAGCATGCTGGATATTGCTGGGTCACCAAAAAATAACTCACAAGCCTAAAATGACCTTAAAGCTAGCAAGAGATCTTTGCTTTAATTTTGTAAGGAACTCTGTTTATGTTCATAAGAAGCAGCAATTATGCCTGTAGGTTGGCACTGGTCATACATTTTACCTGCAGCTGTGTTGAATTTCATATGCATGGGAAAGACTATTTGCCCATTTGGGAAAAAATGATTTATTTCTAAGGCCATAGTGAAGGGTTAGAGGTATATTTAAGCCATCCTAGCTGCACACCAAATGGAGATGACCAAGTGTGTAGCAGCAATAAGCTTCAGTATTGACTTGGGAATATGAGGTCAGATGCTTTGAGAGAGCAAATCAGTAGTAACACAGGTATATAAACATGTAAAATTGGTTAGTAGCCATGGAAATGTAAAGTGTGCATATGTCTTAAACCCAGTCTTACTTCTAGACATGTTTCTACAAAAATATTCATGCAAGTACACAAAATATAAAAGTACAAGTGTACTTACTATAGTAGTACTTTCCCTAGCACTGAAACTGTTCATGCAAAACAGAAATTATTGTTTGACAGGAGTACTCTAGAGGGATTTCTGCATCAAATGGTTGATTAGACTTGATCATATAAAGTTTCTTCTAATTAGAAACTCTAAATTCTCTCATCCTTGGGAAGAGGGGAGAGCAACAGCAGCAGCATTAGGAAGAGAGAAGTACAACAGGAGCAGTGAAGGTGGTAGCAGCAGGGAAATGCAGGTACTACAGACAGCAACCCAGTCAGCAGGCTCAGGACAGAAAGAAGAAGGAACCATGGCAGGACCAGTCACTGAGCATGCCAGAAGAAATCGACCCAGCATGGTCCTTGAATGTGATGTCAGCGTGTCCCCAGTGTGTCTTCGTATGGTCATGGAAGGTGCTGCAAGCGTATCTTAATGGATGCTTTCAGCATGTTGGTGGAGCTGTCTCTTTAATCACACAGCATAACTGCGATTGCAAACAAACAAAAAATAAAAGAATCAACTGTTGCAACTTTGCAACAATTGTAGTAAAGACTACATAATTAAATGAGTGGGAGCCAGAAAGAATCCCAGCTCAATGCTGAAACCTGGAAGAGATGAGTTGTATTAGTCTGCTTGTGCAGACATGACAAAATACCACAGACAAACTTGCTTAAACAAAAGAAATTTATGTTCTCAGAGTTCTGGATGCTGAGAAGTACAAAAACAAGTTTCCAGCTGATTCAGTTTCTGGTGCAAGCTCCCTTCCTGGCTTGCAGAAGCCCACTTTCTGGTGACATCTTAACAGGGCCTTTACTTGATGGATGTGCACCAATTTTATCTGACTAGGACTCCATTTTTTTGACCTCATATAACCTTACTTGCCTCCGGATCCTTGTCTCCAAATACATTCAATGCACAGTGGAAGTTAGGGCTTTGGCATGTGAATGGGAAGGTGTCACAGTTTAGTCCATAACGGAAAGAAAGAATAAAAAATTCCCAGGAGGAGGAATTCTCTTCCCCATAGGAGGGCTTAAAGCCACTGCAGAACGGGGGAGAAAAAGTCAATTTGAAAATCATTCTCCCACTCATCCTTAGCTAGCCATGTGTGGTGGTTAATACTGAGTGTCAACTTGATTGAATTGAAGGAGGCAAAATATTGATCTTGGGTGTGTCTGTGAGGGTGTTGCCAAAGAAGATCAACATTTGAGTCACTGGGCTGGGTAAGGCAGACCCACCCTTAATCTTCGTGGGCACCATACAATCAGCTGCCACCACAGCCTGAATATAAAGCAGGCAGAAAAACGTGAAAAGGCTAGACTGCCTTAGCCTCCGGGCCTACATCGTTCTCCGACATGGGATTCCAAGTTCTTCAGCTCTGGGACTTGGACTGGCTTCCTCGCCCCTCAGCTTGCAGACAACGTATTCTGGGACCTTGTGATCATGTGAGTTAACACTCCTTATTAAACTCATATATATATATATATATCCTATATAACTCATACACACACACACACACACACACACACTATTTGTTCTGTCCCTCTATAGAGAACCGTGACTAATATATCATGGAACTACTAGAGAAGACTAAAAGGAAAAAGGTAGTGCAGTACAGGGCCAGCAGGCACTGCTCCTTCCCCTACAAAAGCACCCACTGCAAAGATCCACTGCAAAGTAGTATAGCACATCTGAGGTATTGGAGAAGAGCCAATCTACAACTAGTTCAGATTCTTTAAGAGCTCTGGTATGAAAAAGTCTTTCTTGAGAAAATTTAAAGCCAATCGTACTATAAAATCAGTAATTGCAACACACAGTGGAGAGATGGACATGTCTAAGATTATTAAAGGAACAATATGGAAGTCGTCATGAAGGAAAATGAGCGAAAGGCTGAAGTACCTGGTGCCATGATAACTTAGACCAAGAAGACAGTTACCTTTGAAGTCTGTTAAATAGGAAACCGAGCAGGAAGTTTTAATAGTGACTAGGGTTCAGGAAAGCATCTTAAGACAGCCGATTTCAGCTTTCTCGACACAGTTTAAATTTCATAAAAATGAAATGCTCTCTTTTGTTTGAATTTTTATGTCCCCAAATCTAGTAGTGACTTCTTAGTAGCTTCTGTGATTTCAACTATGCTGCACTCTCCAAGTGCAGCCCCACCTCACACCTATACCCAACAGAGACAATATCAATGACTTTCTTTGTCTTATTCTCTTTCTGGCTTTGGTTCCCAAAGTTTTTCCCAAAACTATGTCTGAAAAAAATCCAGATTTCAGGCTAGAAAGAACCATTACCTCTTTCTTTTCATTTTCCTCTTCTTTTCTTTTTTTAAATTAAAGGTTCCTGAACATAGATATTTAGCCAAGTCTATAAACCAAGCAAAAATATTCAGGGGAGAGAGAAGGATGCAGCAGATTTTAATGGCAATCAGAGTTGACAACTCTTATCATCTAGGCCTAGCAGTCCCACCCATTGGTTATAATCCAGAGAAACTCTCAAATATGTTCTAGGAGATAAGAATATTTACAGCAAAATAATCTGTAATAACAAAATACTACAAACATTCCTTAATGTCCATCAAAAGAAGCATAGATGAATTTGGACATATGCATATGGTGAAATACTATACAGATGTGAAAACAAATAATAAAAATGGATATTAGTATAGATGATTCTCACATAATATTGAATTTACAAAAAGCAAATCACAGAATACATGTTATAGTCATATCGTAAAATAGTTCAAGAACAACACCTATTATATTTTTGAGTACATATTTATTAAAACTATAGAAAAATGCAAGAGAATGATAAATACAACATCTAGCTAGTGGTTTTCTCTTGAGTGAAAGGAAAGAGATGCGATCAGGGAGGAATACACAGGAACTTCGATAGTGTTGAGAATTGTTCTATTTTTTTAAGCAAGATGATGGGTACACAGGAGTTTATGTTTATATTATTTTACTTCCTTTTTGAAATAATGTCTTGTTATGTTTCCTAGGGTGGTCTTAAACTACTGAGCTTCAGCAATCCTCCCAAGTAGCTGAGATTACAGGTACAAGGCACCCCATCCAGTTATATCACGTCTTAACATCTTTGAAATAAGAATGGTTTTTAATATCGCTGTCAACCAGGTGGCAGCTGGGATGTAGTTATTACATTGGATTCCTCAACTAATTTATTTTACTTACATTTTCTTCTCATGTTTTTACAAGAATGAAATGTGTCAAAAATGTTAGAAGAACTATTTTAGTAAATACAAAATAAAAATTCTAAGTGACAAAATTTGAATATTTAAAGAGAAAATAATAATACGTATTAGAGGGCTTAATACATGTGTGAATGTAAAAAATATGACAGCAAATAACACAAATGATGGGAAGGAGTAAAAGTAAGTATATTATTATATGGCTTTTCCACGATACTTGAAATAGAATCATACTAATTCAAAGTAGACTAGAGTCAGCTTTTGAAGCACATTATAATCCCCTAAGACAATTATTCATTGTTTTTATTTTGCTTACTAAAAAGGCAAAGAAGAAGAAGAGATAGAATTGAACAAAAATCCTTAATAAAAAATCAAAGGAAAGAGGACAAAGAAGAGATATTTTAAAGAGAAAACACAGTAAAATGATAGAGCCAGTAATAACCATATCAATTATTACATTGAAAGTAAATTGATTAAACACTATAATTAAAAGGCAGACTGGATAAAAAGCAAGATTCTGCTGTATTATGTCTACAACAATCTAAACATAAAGACACAAGTAAGGTAAAGGTAAAAAGACAGAAATTGATACACCATGAAAACAATAAGTATGAGAAAGCTAAAGTACCTATATTAATACTAGACAAAAATAATTTACAAAACACCAGATTGACACATGTGAAATAGAAAATATGAATATCCTAAATTTTGTATTCACAGTCATTGAATATTCATTGAAAGATATTCAACTGATAGCAAAAAACCTTTCATGAAAATAATTGCAGACACATATGTCTTCGTTGGTTATTTATATCAAACATTTAAAGAAGAAATAATGTCAATCTTACACAAACTCTTTCATGAAATAGGGGAGAAAAACATTTTCAACTCATTTTATGAGAACAATATTACCCTAATATTTAAAAAAGGAAAAACAGACAAGGATAACACAAAAATTACAACTAACTTCACAAACAGAAACACAAAAATCTATCACAAAATATGATCGAAACAAATTTAGCAATTTGCAAAAGGAATAATAAAATCACAACTAATTAAGATTAAACATATGAAAACCTATCAATGTAATTTACTGTGTTAATAGTATGAAAGAGAATACTGTAAGACCATTTTAATAGGAACAAATGAAAAATAGTTGACAAAATTTAACACCTGCTCATGATAAAAACTTTCAGCAAACTAGGAATGGAGAAAAACTTACATAATAAAAAAAAATCTTTTTAAAAAAACCTTAATTATGAAGAGCCGAATGCTTGTTACCCAAGACTAGGAATAGGCCAAAGATATCTATTCCCCCACTTTCATTCAACACTGTTCTAACCTATTCAATAAGGCAAAAACAAAACATTAGAAGCAACAGATAGGAAAGAAATAATTAAAATTGCTTCATTTGTAGATGATGGGATTCAATATATAGAAAATACTAAGGATTTCAGAAATGAAATACCAGATTAAATAAGTGAATTTTACAAAGTCATAGAATAAAAAGTTAATGTGAAATACTAATTATATTTCTCTATGCTGTCAAGAAAAATTCAGATTAAAATTAAACAAAGTCATTTACAATAAAAATAGAAAGTATTACTAGAAAATCATAATGAAGGGTGTGAAACGCCTACTTCTACTTAAAACAGCAAACACTAATAGTAGAAAGCAAAGACCTAAATATATGGACAATTACACTATGTTTCTGGATTAGAAGACTCATTTTTTTTATTTCTGTGGGCACAGAGTAGATGTATATATTTATGGGGTACATAAGATGTTTTGATACAGACGTGCAATGTGAAATAAGCACTTCATGGAGAATGAGGTATCCATCCCCTCAAGCATTTTTCCTTTGAGTTACAAACAATCCAATTACATGCTTTATTTTAAAATATATGATTGAGTTATTATTGACTATAGTACTCCTATTATACTATCAAATAGTAGGCCGTGCTTATTCATTCTATTTTTTTAAACCCATTAACTATCTCTAACTCCACCCCAGCTCCTCACTACCCTTCCTAGCCTCTGGTAACCATCCTTCTACTCTCTATGTCCATGAGTTCAATTGTTTTCATATTTAGATCCTACAGATAAGTGAAAACACGAGATGTCTGTCTTTCTGTGCCTGGCCCTCTTTACTTATCATAATGACCTCCAGTTCTATCCATGTTGTTGGAAATGACTGGATCACATTCTTTTTTATGGCTGAATAGTACTCCATTGTGTATATGCACCACATTTTCTTTATCCATTCATCTGTAGGATAAAGAAGAATGGACACTTAGGTTGCTTCCAAATCTCAGCTAGTGTAAACAGTGCTGTAACAAATATAGGAATTCAGATATATCTTCAATATACTGATTTCCTTTTTGGGGGGTATATACCCAGCAGTAGGATTGCTGGATCATATGGTAGCTCTGTTTTTAGTTTTTTGAGGCACCTCCAAACGGTTCTCCATAGTGGTTGTAGTAATTTACATTCCCAACAGTGTACATGGGTCTCATTTTCTCCACTTTCTTGCCAGTGTTAGTTATTGCCTACCTTTTGGCTATAAACCATTTTAACTGGGGTGAGATGATATCTTGTTGTAGTTTTTATTTGCATTTCTGTGATCATTAATAATGTTGGGCATATTTTTTTCATATGTCTGTTTACCATTTGTATGTCTTCTTTTGACAAAAGCCTAATCAGGTCTTTTGCTCATTTTTCATCACATTATTAGATTTTATCCTATAGAGTTGTTTGAGCTCCCTATATATTCTGGTTATTAATCACTTGATAGATAGGGAGACTCCAAATATTTTCTCCCATTCTGTGGACTCTCTCTTCACTTTGTTGATTGTTTATTTTGTTGTGCAGAAGCTTTTTAACTTGATGTGATTCCACCTGTTAATGTTTGCTTTGGTTGCTTGTGCCTGTGCGGTATTACTCAAGACATTTTTGCCCAAATCAATGTCCCGGAAACTTTCCCCAGTGTTTTCCTGTAGTAGTTTTATAGTATGAGATCTTGAATGTAAGTCTTTAATCCATTTTGATTTTATTTTTTACATGGTAAGTGATAGAGATCCAGTTTTGTTCTTCTGAATATGAATATCCAGTTTTAAGCACCATTTATTGAGGAGACTGTCTTTTCCTCAGAAGGTTCTTGGCACCTTTGTAGAAAATGTAGAAAATCAGTTCTTGGCACCTTTGTAGAAAATGAGTTGCTGAAGGAGTGTGGATTTGTTCTGGGTACTCTATTATGTTCCATTGGTCTAGGTGTCTGTTTTTAGGCCAGTACCATGCTGGCTTTGGTTACTATAGCCCTGCAGTATAACTTGAAATCAGGTAATGTGATTGCTCCATTTTTGTTTGTTTGTTTGGTTGGTTTTTGTTTTTCTTAGGTAGGATAGCTTTGGCTATTCTGGCTCTTTTGTGGTTCCAGATACATATTAAGATTGATTTTTTCTATTGTCATTGGTATTTTGGTAGGGATTGCATTGAATCTGTAGATTGCTTTCAGTAGTATGGACATCTTAACTGATTATTATTGATTATTCCAATCCATGAACAAGAAATAGTCTTCTATTTTCTGGTGTCCTCTTCAATTTGTTTCATCAGCGTCTCATAGTTTTCATGGCAGAGATCTTTCACTTTTTGTTCTTAATTTCTAGGTATTTCATTTTATTTATAGCTACTGTAAGTAAAATTACTTCTTTATTTCCTTTCACATTGTTCATTGTTGGCATATAGAAATGTTACTGATTTTTGTGTGTTGATTTTGTATTCTGCAGCTTTACTGAATTTGTTTAAGAATTCTAATAGTTTTCTTATAGAGGTTTTTCCCAATATAAGATCATATTATCTACAAACAAGAATAACTGGACTTACTCCTTCACAATTTGGATGCCCTTTGTATCTTTCTCTTGTCTGATTGCTCTAGCTAGGACTTCCAGTACTATGTTGAATAACAGTGGTGACAATGGACATTCTTGTCATGTTCCAGATCTACAAGGAAAGGCTTTCAGTTTTTCCCCATTCAGTATGATATTAGCTGTGGATCTGTAGTATGTGACTTTCATTATGTTGAGATATGTTCCTTCTATGCCCAGTTTTTAAGGGCTTTTTATTATGAAAAGATGTTGAATTTTATCACATGATTTTTCAGCATCAATTGAAATAATCATATGGTTTTTATCCTTCATTCTGTTGATAAGATGTATTCCATTGATTGATTTGTGTATGTTGAAACATCTTTGCATCCTAGGGGAAAATCCCACTTGGTCATGATGAAAAACCTTTCTAATATATTGTTGAATTCAGTTTGCTTGTGTTTTGTCTAGAATTTTTTCATCAACATTCATCCAAGATACTAGTTTGTAGTTTTCTTTATTTGATGTGTCTTGGTTTGATTTTGGTACCAAAGTAATACTGGTCTTGTAAAATGAGTTGGGAAGTATTTCCTCCTCCTCTTTTTTTTCGGAATAGTTTTAGTAGGACTGGTATTAGTTATTCTTTAAATGTTTTGTAGAATTCAGCAGTGAAGCCATAGGTCCTAAGCTTTTCTTTACTGAGAGACATTTTATTATGGATTCCAACTTGTTACTTGTTATTGGGCTGTTCAGGTTTTGGATTTCTTCCTGGCTCAATCTTGATAGATTGCACTCATCCAGGTATTTGCTCATTTCTTCTAGAGTTTCCAATTTATTGGCATATAGTTGCTTATAGTAGGCAATAGTGATCTTTTGAATTTCTGCAATATCAGTTGTAAGGTCTCCTTTTACATTTCTAATTTTATTCATTTGTATCTTATCTCCTTTTATCTTAGTCTGGCTAAAGGTCTGCCAATTTTGTTTAACTTTTAATAAACATCTTTTTGTTTAATTATCTTTTGTATTCTACTTTTTAATTTCAATTTTATTTATTTCTTCTCTGATACTTCTTATATTTTCTCCTAATTTTGGATTTGGCTTTCTCTTGCTTTTCTAATTCTTTCAGATGCCTCATTAGATTGTTCATTTAAAGCTTTTTTTATCTTTTTTGGTGTAGGCAGTTCTAGCTATAAACTTTCCTGTTAGTACTGATTTCACTGTATCCCATAGATTTTGGTATGTTGTGTCTCTGTTAACATTTGTTTCAAGAAATTTTTCTATTTTCTTCTAATTTTGTTATTGACTCACTGGTCATTCAGGAGAATATTGTTTAATTTCCATGTACTTGTATAGATTCCAAAATTGTTCTTATTTGAGTTTTATTCCATTGTTGTCAGAGAAGATGTTTAAATTATTTCAAGTTTTCCTTTAATGTTTTAAGACTTGTTTTGTGACCTAATGTATTGTCTATCCTTGAGAATAATTCATGTGCTCTGAAAGGAATATATATATATATACTGAAGTTCTTGGATGAAATGTTCTGTAAATACTTATTAGATTAGTTTGGTCTACAGTACAGATTAAGTCTGATGGGTTTTTTTGTTGTTGTTGTTGATTTTCTGTCTGAATGATCTGTCCAATGCTGAAAGGGGGGTGTTGATGTCTCTAGCTATGATTATATTAGGGTGTATCTTTTTGTTAGCTCTAATAAATATTTTGTTTTGTGCTGCAGTGTTGGATAAATATATAAAGTTGTTATATCTTCTTGCTGAATTGACCCCTTTATCATTATATAGTGACTTTTTTGTCTCTTTTTATAGTCTTTTTCTTGAAATCTATTTTGTCTGATATAAGTATAGCGATTCTTGTTCTTTCTTAGTTTTCATTGGCATGGAATATCTTTTTTCCATCACTTTATTTTCAATGTTTGTTTTTATAGGTGAAGGGTGTTTCTTGTAGACAACAAATTGTCTGGACTTTTTGTTTATTTGTTTGTTTTTGTTTTAATCAATTCAGCCAGTCTTTTGATTGGGACTTTTAGTTCTATTCATTAGTAAAGACTTACTTTTGTCGTTTTTTGTTTTCTAGTTGTTTTATGGTCTTTTCTTCCTTCTTTCTTTCCTTCCTGCCTTCCTCTAGTGAAGGTGATTTGATCTGGTGATATGGTTTGGTGACCTGTTTTTTTTTTATTTTTTATGCATCCATTGTATGTTTTTCGGTTTCAGGTTACTATGTGGCTTGCAAACACTATCTTAAAACCCATTAGTTTACTCTGACAACGATTTAACACTATTTGCATAAACAAACAAGCAAAAATAAAACTAATAAAAACTCTAATCCTTGACTTTGTCCCTCTGATTTTTAACTTTTTGTTGTATTTATATCTTATTGTACTATGTCTTGAAAAGTTGTAGTTATTATTTTTGATTGGTTCATCATTTCATCTTTCTGCTTAAGATAAGGGTATTTTAAATACGACAATTACAGTGTTACAATATTCTGTGTTTTTCTGTTTACTTACTATTACCAGTGAGTTTTGCACCTTCAAGTGATTATTTATTGTGCATTCATGTAATTTTATTTCTGTTTGAAGTACTCCCTGTAGCATTTCTTGTAGGGCAGGTCTGGTATTTAGGAAATCCTTCAGCTTTTGTTTGTCTAGGAAAGTCTTTTTTTTCTCTCCTTTATGTTTGAAGAATATTTTCACCTGATATACTATTCTAGGGTAAAAGTTTGTTTCCTTCAGCACTTTAAATGTGTCATGCCACTCTCTCCTGGCCTGTAAGATTTCTACTGAAAAGTCTTCTGCCAGACGTAGTGAAACTTCATTTTTCTTTTCCTCTTGTTCTTTTTAGAATCCTTTCTTTATATTTGACCTTTGGGAGTTTGATTATTAAATGCCTTGAGATAGTCCTCTTTGGGTTAAATCTGCTTGGTGATCTATAACCTTCTTATACTTGGATATTAATATCATTCTCTAGATTTAGAAAGTTCTAAATCATTCTTCTTTTGAATAAACTCTCTACCCCTTTTTCTTTTCTCTTTCAGGCCAACAACTCTTAGATTTGCCCTTTTGAGACTGTTTTTGTAGATTCTGTGGGTGTGTTTGTTTTTTATTCTTTTTTCTTTTGTCTCCTCTGGTTGTGTATTTTCAAATAGCCTGTCTTCAAGCTCACTAATTCTTCTGTTTGATCAATTCTGCTATTAAAGGACTCTGATGCATTCTTCAGTATGTCAATTGCATTTTTCAGGTCCAGATTTTATCCTCGATTAATTATTTCAATTTTTTAATTAAATTTATCTGATAGAATTCTGAACCCTTTCTCTGTATTACCTCATATTTCTTTAAGTTTCCTCAATACAGCTATTTTGAATTATCTGTCTGAAAGGTCACATATCTCTATTTCTCCAGGATTGATCTGTGATGCCTTTTTTAGTTTACTTGGCAAAGTCATGTTTTCCTGGATGGTTTTAATGCTAGTAGATGTTATTCAGTGTCTGGGCATAAAAGAGTTAGGTATTTACTATAGTCTTTATTATCTTGGCTTATTTGTAGCCATCCTTCTTGGGAAGGCTTTACAGATATTTGAAAGGACTTGGGTGTTGTGATCTAAGCTGTATTTGCTCTAAGGGGCAGCCGAAGTCCAGTAATGCTGTGGTTCTTGCAGACTTATAGAAGTACCACCTTGATGGTCTTGGACAAGATCCAGGATAATTCTCTGGATTACCAGCCAGAGACTCTTGCTTTTTTCTTACTTTCTCCCAAACATGTATAGTCTCTCTCTCTCTCTGTTCTGAGACACCTAAACTGGGGACACAGTGACACAAGCAACCCTGTGGCCACCACCACTATAACTACGCTGGGTCAGACCTAAGGCCAGCACAGTGCTAGATCTCACCCAAGGCCTGCTATAACCACTGCCTGGTTACTGCCTATGTTTGCTCAAGACCCTGGGGCTCCACAAGAAAGTGGCAAAGCAAGCTAGGCCTGTGTCCTTCCCTACAGGGTAGTGAGGTCCCCCAGGTCTCAGGTCAGTCTAGAAATGCCATCCAGGAGTCAGTGACTAGAGTCAAAAGCATTAGAAATCTAGCTGGTATTCTATTGTACTGTGGCTGAGCTGGCATTCAAATCACAAGGCACAGTCCTTCCCACTCTTCCCTCCCCTTTTCAAAGGCAGAGCAGCCTCAGTCCATAGCCACCACCACTCCGGGCCATAAGAAGTACTGCCAGACTACGGCCAATGTTCCCTTAGGGCCCAAGGTCTCTTAAGTTAGCTTGTTGGTACATGTTGCCTGGACTGGGGCTCATCCTTCAGGGAACAGTGCTCCCCTATGGCCCAGGGCACATCCAGAAATGTGATCCAAGAGTCAAATCCTGAGATCAGGGACTTCAGCAGCCACACTTGGTGCTCTACTCCACTGTGACCATGTTGGTACCTAAGGTACAAGACAAAGTCCTCTTTACTTTTCCTTCTGCTTTCTCAAGCAGGAGTTTTACTCCATAGCCACGACAGCTGGTAATGTGCTGAGTCTCACCTGAAGCCAGCAAGTCTCAGAGGCTCATTCAAGGCCTTCAGTGTAGTACCTGGGTATTGCTGCTGGAATGAGCCAAAGGGCTCTTCAGCTACCTGGTGAGGAATGCTGCCAAGACTGGGTCCTTCCCTTCAGGGCAGCAGGTTACCTTCTGGCCTAGGGTGAACCTAGAAATATTGTCTGGGAGCTAGGGTTTGGAACAGGGGCCTTGTGACCCTAACCATTTCCCTATCCTGCTGTTGCTGAGCTGGTATCCTAGATGCAAGACAATATCCTCCCCACTTTTTCCTCTCCTCACCTCTGGAAAAAAGAAGGGGTCTCTTTGGAGTTGGAAGCCTGGTCAACACTGGGTGTGGGGGTGACACCAGCAGTGACTCTAGTGCTGGTATTACTCCCTTTGCTTTCCCAGTTGGTGTCTTATTGTCTCACATGCCCCGCCCCCGCCCAGTCTGCTGTTTCTGGGCCTAGTGCGGCACTAGGACTCACCCAAGAACTGCAGTCCTTACGGCCTAGACTGCATTTCAAGTTTACCTGAAACAGAGTACTATAACCCTTGCTGGTGAGGCTTGGAAGCACTCAAGTTTGGACTCCTGGGATAGGTGATTCCTTCTAGCTAGAGCTGGTTTAAATGTTCCTTCTGTGGGCAGGTGTCAGCTGAATTTGGTCTGTTTTTTCTTTCTTTCCTAACAGGACAGCACTGAGTTCAGTGCCTCATAATTGCTGTGCTCTCCCTCTGCCAGCACCCAGAGATGCTCTCCACAACAGACCACCTCTGCAGGGGGTGGGTGAGGGGTGGCATCAGGGATTCAGGGCTGTTTTTTCTATCTCTTCAGTATCTCTTTTAGTAATATGAAGTTACAACCAGGTACTATGAGTGCTCACCTGATTTTTGGTTCTTACGAAAGTGCTTTTTTCTGTATAGTTGTAAACTTGGTGTCCTCACCAGGGGGATGATCAGTGGAGACTTCTATTCTGCCATCTGGCTCTGCTTCCTCCCATTAATATTTATTTTTGAGTTGTCCTACAGCCTTTTCAGTACATAAGTGAATTTTATTTGACCAATTATAAATAGATAGATAATTGGGAGATTTACAATGTTTTTCATAATCATTAAAATGTTTAAGGAACATCTTCAGGTATAAAATATTTGCAGTACATTTGACTATTTACTTAGGAAAAACTTTTAGAGAATTTTACTAAGCTGAAGAGTATGAACTATCCAAACTTTTAAATATATACTGCCAGATGAATGCTCAAAACCTTTGATCAAATTTAATTCTGTCAACAGGCCAATGGTTTGCAAATCTTACTATTCACACCCTGACTGATGCTAAATGTTCTGTTTTTGATCTTTGATTATCTGATGAATGGAAATATTACATTGTGCATGAACTCTTTCTAACTTTATAAAACAAAGGTACTCATGACCTCACCTAGAGACCGTAAACCATTCATCAGATGAACCTGAGTGTGTTCAAAGACCATACACAGCTGCCATTAAAAGATACATATGGTAAGAGAAAAACCCATGGGAAACAGGCTTTGCTGGAAAACATATTATTATAAAATGAAGTTGCCAGCCTCCCTTCCTGATCTTCCCTTCATTACTGTATACATTTATCTTGGTCATAAATATTTACAGGACAAGACTAGCACAAATAAGTGAATATGCATGGATAGGTCAATAAAATTTTAAGTAAGGATATGTCAGTTATTAGCTCTCCACTCAGGGGCATTTTCTCCTACAAACACACCCTTTCTCTATTCTTTGCCTAAATGAAGATAACCACAAAGCAGTGCCTTTTCAGTTTGGTGAGATTTATTTCACTAAGGCAGAGGACTACTTCAACTCTTCCTGAGACAGACAAGGATAAAGGGAACCGCATGCTTCACAGGGTTATGGTTAGATCTACATAGCCAGCTGTGAAAGTGACAGTAATAACAACAGGTACTTAAATGGAGCTTCTTATCAAGGAATATACAGCATCTTCCCTGCATTATTTTACACACAGTTTATGCTTTCATTTTCTTCTCTGTGTTAGCAATATATCCAACTCGCAGAATATAGTAAAATAGGCAGAATGGAGAGGCTTTAGCCAAGTATCTCCACCGTTAGCTCTATCACAATCTCCCAACTCATCCAAAATAAACGTATATTATAAGCAGGAAAAAAATTTCATAAAGCTCATGAAGTGTGAACTTCACTTGCATGCATTCTTTTTTTTTTTTTGAGACGGAGTCTCGCTCTGTCGCCCGTGCTGGAGTGTGCAGTGGCCGGATCTCAGCTCACTGCAAGCTCCGCCTCCCGGGTTTATGCCATTCTCCTGCCTCAGCCTCCCGAGTAGCTGGGACTACAGGCGCCCGCCACCTCGCCCGGCTAGTTTTTTGTATTTTTTAGTAGAGACGGGGTTTCATCGTGTTAGCTAGGATGGTCTCGATCTCCTGACCTCGTGATCCGCCCGTCTCGGCCTCCCAAAGTGCTGGGATTACAGGCTTGAGCCACCGCGCCCGGCCTGCATGCAGTCTTTCTAAGCCCTCTACTTAATTCTGTAATTCTAATTTTGTTCTTTTTCCTAAAAAAAAAAATTCAAAATTTATATAACTGTGAGCCCCACAAAACCTGGACCTGATGTTCACCACTATAAATTTAAAACTACACTCTTGTTATGCAAACACGGTTTTAAAAACATTTTTAAAAGAACACTCCATATTCCCATGGGATTTTTGTACCTGAAAGTGTTATTTTATAAATCTTGGAACTATTACTCACAGCATCCCCATGTTAAAAAGCAGCCGTTATCATTTTTGTTTTAGAAAAAATACGATTTCTCAATTTTAGAGTACTATTTGGCTTCAGAATAAATTATGAGTCAAGTCTTTTGCACATATGGATATAAATTTTGTTCATCATACTAAGTTAGAGCTGGAAGGATCTGAGATATCATTGATAGTATGTCTTTCATTCCTAAATGAAAAAAATCAAAGTCATGGGAGGCAAATTAATTGTCCAAGATTATCTGACAAGACCACACTAGATCCTTTCAGGTCTGTCATAGATTTCTACCAGTAAAAGGCATGTACGAATATTATCTCCATGCACAATTTGCCTTTCTGATCCTTTCCACATGCCTTAATTATAAACAAGGATGGTAGTACTATTTTGGATTGCAAAGGCAGGAGACATGTTGGAAATTAGAGTGCAAGGAGCTTAACGATTTCTCTAAAAAGGTCAGCACTTTTCCAGAAATAATCTGACTTAGTAGAGTCAATAGGGCCTCTAAAATAAAAAGGCTCAGGACATTGCTATTGATAGTCTCTGAATCACTAATTTGTTCTTGTACAATGGTTATGCATATGCACCCAAAGGAGCTAGAACATGTAAATAAGTTAAAATAAATCCCATGTATTTATTCAGTTTGAACACGTATGCTCCTTGTTATGATCAAATTAACGAGTTGTCTTGCATTTGTATTATGGTGACTCTGACATTGTTTCCAGGTGTTGGGTTGCAGTGAACAATTACCATTTTTTTGTTCTAAGCCACAATTCAAAGTGAAGCAGCTAGTTCATTTTGAGCTTGCCTAAATTACTTCCTGATAACACATCAAGTGTTAAGGTAGATAATCTGCTAAGGCTTTATTTAGCTATAGCTTTGTGCCAAATATTTCCCTAGGCAGGAGGATGAAAAAGTCATACAGGTTCAATGAAAAAAAAATGGAATTTGGAGACTGATCTGAATAAAAATTCTCCACTTACTATTGTATGAAATTTAGCAAATTACTCAGTTTCTTTCTATTTTAGTTCATATGGAAAAATGGAAAAAATATATATATCTCTTAAAGTTGTTGTAAGAGTAATGAACATAAAATAACAGGTACAGAGTAAGAAGATTGTGTCTCTACCTCAATGTCACCATTAGCCAAGCTTCAGTCTCCTACAAAAAGGAGAAATTAGTCCATTCTTCCTCATATGTTATAAAGATGCCCCCTTTTCCACTTGAGAGGACAAAAAAAAAAAAAAAAAAAAAGTAAGTTCACTAAAGTCCAAGTCTTCACATTGATTCAAGTTATAACATTGAAAAAATATATAGCATACAGCATTTATGACCCTGTGACCATCTGTAAAATTAAATAACACTCTGAGAAAAGTGTTGTTGATTGTGCTTGAGCATTTTTCCCACAAGTTTTATTTAGAGAGAAACTTTCTACCATACCATAATTTTTTTCAGACATGACTTAAATCCAACCCATCCTGCGGCATACTTTTCCCAAATTCTAATCTCACCTAAATGATACTTAGAAAACAATTATTTTCTAAAATGAGATAAACTTTTATCTCTCCTCTTGAGAGCACAATTTTTCAATTTTTAAGAACTCTACAAAAGTCTACATTAAAAATTTTTTTCCTTCTATTCTTTGAGCTGTCTAAAAAGATAAATGGAGGTAATTTGAAGACAAGAAAATTGTAGGTTTAGCACAAATACAGCGAAATTTATTATTAAAACTGAATAATTATATGTAGCCTCCACATATCCTTTTAGCTTATTCTTATTTTAATAGCAATTTTCTTGTTAAGTAATTGCTTAGGTCTGTTCTCTCTCTCCAGATGAATTCACCTAGGTATTGATGACTGATAATGAAGACAGTGAGACAAGTGAGATGGGAAACTTATTCATGTCCCCAGTACCTATTACTTTGATATTCATACTGTGTTTCTATATTATACAGATCAAGATACTCAAAACTGTCAAACTAGCTGGTGTGTTTACAGCCAGATTCAAAAGGATGTCAGAATAAAGCAGTAACACTGACATAGCAAATATTTTTCCCAAAATGTCTTGTGAAGCAATGTAAAAATCCAAATTTGTAATTTGAGGAGAGATTGAAAAAAAGAATTAGGTCTACTTCTCCAGAAAATTTTATACTGCATACATATTATTATGACTAAGATTCTAGAGTTAGAAAAAAAAAAGTTGAATTTCAGAGTCACCAGCTATAGAACCATGGAAAATATATCTATTCTTTTTCTTCAGTTTCCTCATCTGTACAATAGGAATAATAATTCTATCAACTTTATATAGTTGTTGGAATTCAAAGAGTGATTGTAAATAAAATAATTAGTACGGTACTTGACACTAATAGATGTTATCTTTTATTATAATTATCAAGTTCAACCATGAGGGGTCATCTGTGACTGAACAGAGTCATGGCCTTTGACTGATACTATAATTATAGCCCAGCCTCTGGATATATGAAGAGTATGGGATGAAAAAAAAATCATTAATTATCAAATCTCTACTAATCAAGACTGACCATCCTCCTCATGAAGATAATCGTATTGTAACGTTTAGGCTAACAATAAATTAGGGACATGGCCTTTTTATTAAAATAGAATATTCATATGACGTTTTCAGGAAAACAGCAATGATCTTTTTTTAAATTTCTGTGGGCAAGTTTTTAATAAAATATTACTTGGGGGTATGTAATTCAATTACAATAACTTTTCAGAAGACCTGAAATAGCTGGGGATGTGACAATAGGTTACTTTTTTTAAAAAGATGTATCAGTCTAACCATCAAATTGTAAGTATGGCTAAACTTTATAATTTTTAAGAGACTGATTTTAAAAAGCTCTTAATCAAACAAAAAGAAAAATTAGTTTATTTAACAAACACATTATACTTCAGTTAGCACAGCCAGTGTATTTTTTTAATTATGTCAAAATAGAAATAAAAATTAGTTCTTACCATTCTTTTTTCAACACACGCACAAATATGAATACCATATGTTATTTATGCCATCACTTTGTGAAAGCTGATATATGCTTTCATACTCCACTCTTCCATAATGCCTCCTGGGAAGATACTACTTGATGAAAAATTAAGCTGAATCACTTTATTTTTGCAGAGTACAGAGATGAGCGTGACAATAAACTCACTGTACATCTCTGGTTTGCATAATTTGCTCTTAAACTGTCACTTTAATTATTCTTGAATTGGGAGCTTGCCTCCAGGCAAATTTCACAGAGATTTTTAATAATCCATTTTATAAAACATCATTATGGACACCAGGAAAATATTGATAATAAAAAAGATGAACACAAAGTTAAAAAAATATATGAAGTGGATTTATTCAAGGATAGGTAAACTTTTAAAAATACAGCTTGACATATTTCTGCCGCCTATATTCTTGAAACCTGAAGCAGTCATTCTCCCGATTCTTTCCCAAGTCTTTGCCATGGGAAAGGGGATGAGGCTATAGCTATGGACATCAATGATACTGTGAATCTTGAGTTGTCCTAGGAAGTGAGATGTTGTAGAGATAAAATTAGATCTAAGATCATTGAAACATCCTTTACAGAAAATGTAAAAGAAAGTTACAAATAAAGTATTAGCAAGACAACCAAAAGCTGGGGGACTTCATTGCCAGTAGACTGGTCCTACAAGAAATGCTTAGAGTCTTATACCTAGAAGTGAAAAGGACACTATCTACTGTATTAGTTCATTCCCACACAGCTACAAAGATACCACCCAAGACTAATTTGTAAAGGAAAGAGGTTTAAATAACTCATAGTTCTGCATGGCTGGGGAGGACTTAGGAAATTGGTGGAAGGCAAAGGGGAAGCAAGAACCTTCTTTACATGGTGATATGAGAGAGAAGCCCAAGCAGGGAAAATGACAGATGCTTATAAAACCATCAGATCTCATGAGAACTCACTCACTATCATGAGAACAGCATGGGGGAAATTGCTGCAATGATCCAATCACCTCTCTCCTCCAATATGTGGGGATTACAGGTCCCTCCATCAGCACAATTCGAGATGAGATTTGGGTGGGAACACAGAGTCAAACCGTATCATCTACCATCATAAAAATACATGAAAGTGGAAAAGCTACAGGTAGAGCAAATACGCAAATAAGGAGGAGAAAGATTTCAAATATTACCACGACAGAAAACAAACAAATCATAATGATGAAAGAGAGAAAGAGAGAGAGAAGACAGAAAACCAGAAATCAATTAATAAAATAACAGGAATAAACCATATCAATATGAACCTTTAATGTATGTGATTTAAACTTTCCATTTAAAAGATATGGACTGGCTACATGGGTTTTTAAAAAAGATCTACTATGTGGTACCTACAATAAATTCATTTTACCTGTAAAGACACATATAGGCTGAATGTAAAGGAAGGGAAAACAATATTCCATGTAAACGGAAACCAAAATGAGCTGGAGAAGCTATAGTTGGATAAAAAAAAGACTTTAAGTTAAAAAAAAAAAAAAGTAAAATCAGGCAAAGAATGGCAATATTTAATAATTTAAGAAATCAGCAACAGGACATAATAATTCTAAACAAATATAAACCCAGCACTGGCTGGAGCACCCAGATATATTCAGCAAATATTATTAGATCTAAAGGAAGAGATAGACTGCAACACAATAATAGTGAGTGACTTCTATAGCCAACTCTCAGTATTAGACAGATTATCTAGACACAAAATTAACAAAGAAACATTGGATTTAAATTCCATATTAGTACAAATGGACATAACAGACATTTATAGATCATTTCATCCAGTAGCTTCAGAATACACATTCTTCTCATCAGTACATGGAACATTCTCCAGGATATACCATATGTTAAGACACAAAATACATCTCAACAAATTTTAAAAAATCAAAATTATGTCAATTATCTTTCTCAGACGACAATGAAATAAAACTAGAAATCAATAACACGAGGAACTTTGGAAACTACAAACACATTGAAATTAAACATGTTCTGAATGACCACTGGGTCAAGGAAGAAATTAGGGAGGAAATAAAAAAGTCTTGAAACAAATGAAAATGGAAACACAATAAATTAAAATCTATGGGATACAGAAAAAGCAGTGTTAACACGGCAGTTTATGGCAATAAATACCTATATTAAAAAAGTAGAGAGATTTGAAATAAACAATCTAACAATGCACCTCCAGGAACTAGAAAAGCAATAACAAACCAAATGCAAAGTTAGTAGAAAGAAATCATAAAGATCAGAGCAGATCTAAACAAAATAGAGACTTAAAAAACAATACAAATAATCAACAAAATATAAAATTGTTTTCTGAAAAGATAAATAAAATTGATAAGCCACTGGCTAGACAAACTAAGAAAAAAGAGAGAAGACCCAAATAAACAAAATTAGACATGAAAAAAGAGACCTTACAACTGATACTACAGAAATGCAAAAGATAATTAGAGACTGTTATGAACAACTACATGCTGACAAACTGGAAAACCCAGAGGAAACAGATGAATTCCTGCACACAAACAACCAGACTAAATTGAATTAGAAAAACAGGAAAATCTGAACAGACCAATAACAAGTAGCAAGACTGACTCACTGAAGAAAAGTCCCCCAAAGAAAAAAGTCTAGGACCAGATGGCTTCACTTCCAAATTCTACTAAACTTTCAAAGAACTAGCACTCGCTCTCCCCAAGTGATTCCAAAAAATTGAAGGGGAGAGAATTCTTCTTAATTCATTCTATGAGGCCAGTATTACCCTGATACCAAAACCAGACAAGGACACACACACACACACACACACACACAAACAACTATAGGCCAATATTCCTTGTGAATATAGATGCAAAAATCCTCCACAAAAGATTAGCAAACAAAATTTAATAGCATATCAAAAAGATAATACACCATTGAAACGGTTACATTGTCTGGGGTTGATACCCTTGGGTTTGTTGTCATGTACCAGGAAAAGTTAGGACACAGACACACAGGAGGAGTTTAGGAGCAGAGGTTTAACAGGTAGAAGAGAAGAGAAGGAGAAACAGCTTCCTCTATAGAGGAGGGGTCTCCTAAGACCAGCTGGCGGCAAATGCGCAGAGTTTTATAGCTCAAGTTTGAGGAGGCAGTGTCTGACTTACGTAGGGCTCACAGATTAGTTCAGTCAGGTGTAATGTTTACATAGCATACAGGGAAGGCTGGCCACCCACCCTAATTTTCTTATGCAAATGGGCTTTCCAGTTGATTAGTGCCATCTTGTCTGTTACTTACAGCACAAATAGCTGCCAGAGAAGGAAAGATGGAGTTGTCATCTTGAAAATGTCCAGTCCTTAGTTTCTGCCCGCATTCAGCCATGCAAGCTCCCAGCTTGCAGGCTGCTCTTTGTTAGAAAATGATTTGGGGCTGCTCTTCATTAAAAACAAAAGCTTTACAGAGGACTCCTATGCCACTGCTATCTGCCTAAGTAATTCCTTCCTAACTCCCATGCAGTTCCCCACCTCTGTAGTGATAACTCCAACTGCTGCTAGCGGGTGTTGGGTGATGACTGTTTCTGACTACTTCCTGCTGAAAAGGGGCTTCATGTAGGGAACACCAGCTGGGGCTCCTCCTGGGATTCATCTAAGGGTCCTCAGAAGAAAGGTATGTCCATGTATGGTTCAGTCTGCAGCACCATTTGGAGTTTGATTGCTGTCAGCTATTCCGATGAGTTATAGCACTGGTTTGCCTTTGCCAGACGTTGCTGAAACATTAATATAATAGTAACATTCCTTTTAGGATAAGTGGCATTGAATTTGGGTGGCTAGAGTAGAGTAAATTTAGTGTTAACCTTGGCTAGCTGTTTCTGCAATTATCAATCCTTCATGACTTCCACAAAAGAAAATCTTTCTTTTGTAACCTTCTTTGCATAGCCACGGTGGGACATAATACCAAACCCAATAAGTTCTAGCAAAACTCAGTAATACTTTCATGCTTCCTTTTTGTTGGTAGCTATTATCCCTGCTTTAAGGATAATAATTAAGCAAAATACTACAGCAGTGGAAACTCTCTGTCCAGTATTTCGGTTAGAAGGTGCTACTATGTATAACCCTACTGCAAATAGTAGAGTGAGTATAGCAGTTCCTGCAAGTGTGGTGTAGTGGATAATTTCCATTTAAAATTTTATATGTCAAGATACAGAATTTCCTTTTGGGGGTCTGTGAAGTTCCTTGGTGTTATTTTGTCAAACAAAGCAACCTGTGGGTTATGGGCACCCTACTCACTTTTATTACCTGGCAGAATTTGCAGGATAATTTCCCAGAACTAGCATATTGATCCAGATTTTTACATTACTCATCCCTTTTTGTTTCTTCAAAGCTGCAGGAGATTACCACTTGATTCACAGGAATAAGCAGGGTTAGTGTAAAATGTAGGCAGAAAGCTAAAAACAATTAATGAGACTAGGATTTAGTGACAAATGCATGATAAGCTTTGGAGTACAATTTCTCTCCCCAGGCCTCATTTTTGATTAAAAAAAATTATGATAGCACTGTGTTGTTTGTAGAATAAACTTTAGTCTTTTACTTGACCTGATTATTTGCATAAAGTGCAGCAAGAATAACTATTTCTACATAGGTCTTTTGGATTGGCTTTGATGGAACTCTGTTCCACAAGGAATCTCAGGTAAGATCTCTTAAAGCTGAGCCCAGCCATGGGTTTTTATCCTCAAATACCTGTGAGTTGGGTGATCATTTTCTCTTAAGGTCTTGCTACCCCTAAACTCAAAACAGTGAGATAACACAATGCGAAACGGAACGAAGCCTTTGATTTTGAGAGGGAACTATCTGCTTTTAATTCCTTGGGTGTCATGATGAAAACAAAGGGCTTTTTTCTCGAAACAGGGTCCGTGGCACCTCTTCTGTTTTTCCCAAGGAGTCCTATGCTACCAGGAGTTATCTTAGGGCTTCTCATGCATGCATTAAGAGTGGCAAGACAAAAAATTGAAAAAAATAATAATAATTCAGTTGACTGAGAGGAAGAAAACATTTTTCTAGAAAAAAAGATCCAAGAAGAGAAAAACAAAGGTCTTTTAATTATACCTATAACTTGAATATCCACTTTTAATTAAGCTGAGTGTTCTTTAGGAAAATCCTTTTAAGTATCTTGTTACTTGACTTTAGCCATGCCAAGCAGTTTAGATTTTCAACTTTTTGAAATTTACAAAAAGTAACCTCATAGGTGAACCGACAAGCCTTAATTCAGTTACGACTTAACCGTGACTTAACCGTGAGTGTACAAGGTATTTTCAAAGGGGTGATAGGAAACTTCTGAAACAATCATTGCAAAACTGTGACTGAGATCGTAAAGGAGATCTGACCAACCAACTTCATTTTGTTTCCAGTCCCAAGCTGCCCTTGCCCATCCCTGGACATAGGCCGAACCAATTTTGGGAGGAATCTGGTTTACAGTTTATAGTCTAAAACAAAGATGATAATAGTCCATTCTTAAAATATGTTTATCTCTTGCCTGGGGACCAGACCAAGAAACTAGACGTAAGATTAGGAACCGTGGCCTAGGGGTCACACAGCTGGAGGTAACAAGATTTTGACCCTCTCTAGGTGCTTAAGATATTTTGTAAATGCTGCCCTTGATGGATCAGCTGGCACCACCCAGATTGATGAACTGGTCTATCTGATTTTGTGGCCCTCATCCAGGAACTGATTTAGCATAAGAAGACAGGTACCATTGTAAAATGGCAGAGACTAAGTTTAAACTAAGTATCGCCACGTGGTTACAGGTCATGTTCCCAAGGACATGAAACAAGATGGAGGTTGTAGCCAAGTTTGTTACTAATTTGTTGGGCTGGCTTGAACAGCAGGCTTATGAGGTCCTGGGCCTGCATCCTAGCCTAAGATACGCTTTCTTTTACAGCACCATACAGAAAGACACACAAAACTTACCAGATTGGCTACAGCTTAAGACCAATATCACAAATCAATTTTTATTAATTAAAACTTTACAGAGAACATAAACAATGATCCTTATTGTCCGTTTTACTAGGTTGAACAGGGAGAGAGAAACCAAAACCTGACTGCTAAGAAGGTTTTACCCTTTTGCCAATATGTCAGCCTTCTGGGTTCCCTTCTCCCTAGCTCAACTCTAAACCAAGTATTTTAAGGTTTGGGGAAATTAACTTTTCCCAGGTTGGAAGAACATTATAAAAGAGCCATTTTAAACTGTGAAAGGAGGAAAAACACCATAGAAAAGTCCGGGTGTTTCAGTTAGGGTTGTCAAAAGGTATTGCCTCTCTTCCTATTGGGAATGGTGTTTCCTTTTTTTTTTTTTTTTTTTTTTTGAGATTGGTAACCTAATTTCTGTTTTCCTCTTAGGCGTGATATAGGAGACATACTGCTCATCTCCAAATTTCTCTGCTTCCTACAGGGCTGCCTGCTTCTCACCTGTGGTTGGGATTGGGCTTAGGAGCAGTAAAATAGTCCTCCATGAGAGGTCAAATACATGAGTTTAATTTTGGAAAGCTTTTATATACCTATCAGGGTCATCAGAAAATTGGCCTAAGTCTCCCTTTATTTGCCTAAGGTTCTGCAATGAGAAGGGAACTTGAAGGGGCCCCAGATAAGGAAGATTCTCAGATGGTTCCCCTGGAAGTTGCTTCTCTAATTTGAGGGAATTATTCTCTTTGTGCCTGCCTGATATGATTGTTAAAAGAACTGGGTTGATTTTATAATGCCTGTAGAAGATCTAATAAAAAGGTCATACCCTTATACAAAATCAAATGAAATGTTTTCTCTTTAAAGTCTCAGGGTCAAAGGAGTCCCTGTGCTTCAGAATGTACTCCAGAGGAGTGCGGGCCAAAGATAATAAAGAGAAGTGAGAAAAAGGCATAACTTCAGTCTCCTTCCCTTTGGTGTGACCCAGAGTGGAGAGGAAGACAGTGGGGGCATCTTCCCTGCTGTTTTTCCTCCATGGTTCCTGGGTCCCAGCACCTTGTTGAATGTGCCACCCATGGTTGCAAACATGACCCCAGTCATGGAACCAGAGGAACTAAATGACTGGGGCTAGTCACACTCACCCAAGTGGCTCTAGTCCTCTCGGATTTCCCTTGGATTTTGTAGACTTGTATGACCTGCCTGGCTCCCCAAAATATGTATCTCAAAAAACAAAACAAAACAAAACAAAAGAACACTACATAAGAGTTGGGCAAAGCCACTTTAATGGAGGGGGCATACTAGACTGAACTCTACATCCTGCTTTATGGCCCATGCTGAATTGTTTACTCCTAGAGAATGGTTCTGGTTAACCAGTAAACTTAAAATCCCCTTACTAATTAATTGGCACTCTAATTGGTGACAGAATAGGTGCCTTAAAAGAACATAGGGACCGAATGGCCATTTTTCTGTTGATGAGGCAGTATTGAGATGAAAATTTGGCTTTGGAAGATATTATACCCCTAACAGTTGAAGACAGGATTTTCTCATTTACAGAAGCGGCATGAAGCCTGATTTCTAGCAGAGAGGTGCATAAAGCAAAGAGAATTGGGAGGCTAGGGTGTTTTGGTGGACTGACAATGTGCCTTATGGAGGGGATTCCTACTCCACTAGGTGGTGCTGTTGACCTTGAAACACCATGTGCTGTCTAGACCAAGGGCAGAGTGACCTTGACATGCCATGTGCTCTCCAGACCAAAGGCAGAGAGAGATCTGGAAATGCCATGTGCTCTCCTGACCAAGGGAAGAGACAGATGCTCACTGTTGGGGGGGAACCTCTGTTCCTAGAAAATCACAAAGACACCTTCTCTTGAGCTATATCCTGGTTACTATGACATTCCTTGATCTTGACAAATAAGATTACTTCCCTGAACTGTAAAACTTCCCATAGGTTGCATACACAGAAAAGATAAGCGATATGATGGTCATGGACAGGAAAGGAGGAAATTACTATAGGAAAGTTGGAGATCCTGTTGCTGACACCCACTGGGGTGGTCAGAGGCTGGGGTCAGTTCAGTAGCCTTTGGATGACACTGGGGGGTAGCCCTGGCCAGAAATCTTCAGATGCCCCAGGAGTTCTTCCAGCCCCACACAATGGCTAAGTCTTCCATGAAAGGAAATTGGTTTAAACATGGCCAATATGACAGAAACCCACAGGTACTGGGTGATTCTCCATGTTCTCCCCAGCATGCCTATCCCCCAAGTCTTGTAAGGCTGGGAACCATGCTAATCATTTTTAAATGGCTGAAGGGGGCCCAGTATTTGGATTGATTTGGTTCTAAAATGGAGGCCAAGAGCCTCAGAATGAAAGGACAGAGTTGGAGTCCTCTCCGCTCCTCTACTCACCATTTTGATAAATGTTGTACCTTGGTATCCCAGATGAGGTCCTCATCATGAAGCAGCTAAATTGTCTGGGGTATGTGCCCTGGGGTTTGTTTTCATGCTCCAGGAAAATTTAGGACATGACACACATAGGAGTTTAGGAGCAGAGGTTTAATATGAAGAAGAGAAGAGAAAGAGAAACAACCTCCTCTGTAGAGGAAGGGGTCTCAAGTGGAAAGGACCAGCTGGTGGCAAATGCGCCAAGTTTTATAGTCTAGTTTGAGAAGGCAGTGTCTGATTTACATAGGGCTCATAGATTACTTCAATCAGATATGACATTTACACAGCATGCAGGGAAGACTGGTCTCCCAAGCCTAATCTTATTATGCAAATAGTGTTCCTTACAGCACACAGCACATGTGGCTGCCAGAGAAGGGAAGATGGAGTTGCCATCTTGAAAATGTCTAGTCCTTAGTTTCTGCCAGCATTCACCCATGCAAGCTCGCAGCTTGCAGGCTGCTCTTTGTTAGAAAGTGATTTGGGGCTAGTTTACATTAAAACAATAGCCTTACCAAGGACTCCAGTGCCCTTGCTATCTACCTAAGTAATTCCTTAACTCCTGTATCACCATGATCAAATTAGATTTATCTCTGAGATTCACGCATGTTTTAACATAACCAAATCAGTAAATGATGATCTGTCACATCACAGAATGGACAAAAACCATATAATTATACTGATAGACACACAAAAGTATCTGATACAATTCAACATTGTTTCATAATAAAAGTTCTTAACTAGGCAGTGAAGGAACATACCTTAACATAATAAAGGCCATATATGACAAACCCATAGCTAACAACATACTAAATATGGAAAAGCTGAAAGCCTTTTCTCTAAGAACTGGACCAGGAAAAGAATGACCATTTTTATCTCTGCTATGCAACATTGCACTGGAAAAACTAGACAGTAATGAAAAACCAGAGAAAGAAATGAAAGGCATCCAAATTGGAAAACGGGAAGTCAAATCGTCCCTGTTTGCAGACGACATAATCTTAAATCTAGAAAAACCTAAAGACTCCACCAAAAAAACTCTTAGATCTGATAAGAAAATTCAGTAAAGTTTTATGATAAAAAAATCAACATACATAAATCAGTAGCATTTCTATACACCAATAATTAACTAGATAAGAAATAAATCACAAAGGCAATCTTATTTACAGATATAAAAATAAAATAAAATACATAGGAATAAATTGACTCAAGGTGGTAAAGGACCTCTACAGTGAAAACTACAAAATACTGACAAAAAAAAAATTGACGAGGACAGAAACAAATGGAAAGACATCCCATGCTCATGGATTGAAAATAATAATAATAATATTGTTAAAATAACCATAATTCCCAAAGTAATTTACAGAATTCAATGCAATTCCTATGAAAATACAAATGTCATTTTTCACAGAAATAGAAAAATATTCTAAAACCTACATTGACCCTAAATGGACCCAAGTAGTCAAAGAAACCCTAAGCAAAAATAAAGCTAGAGGCATCACACTGTACCTGACCTCAGCATATATGGCAAGGCTATATAGTAAGTAAAAGAGCATGGCATTGGTATAAAAAAGACACATAAATCAATGGAACAGAATAAAGAACCCAGAAATTAATTCACATATTTACAGCTAACTGATTTTCAACAAAGGCACAAAGCACATACACTAGGGAAAGGACACCCTCTTCAATTATTGGTGCTGGGAAAACTGGATACCCATACACAGAAGAATAAAATTGGACCTCTATCTCTTACCACATACAAAAATCAACTCAAGATGGATTAAAGACATGAAACTATAAAACTACTAGAAGAAAGCATAGGAGAAACACTTCAGGACATTGGTTTGTTAAGGGTTTTATGCACAAACAACTAAAACAAAAACAGTCTATTCTGGGGGACTATATTCAACGAAAAATCTTCTGTACTGCAAAGGAAAAAAAATCAATGAAGGAAAAATCCTATTGAAGGAGAGAAAATATTTGCAAACTATTTATTTGACAAGGCACTAATATCCAGAATATACAGACTCAAATGACTCAACAATAAAAAATAATAATCTTATTAAAAAGTGTCAGTGAACATGAATAGATATTTTTCAAAAGAAGACATCAAAAGTGCAAACGGGAACATGAAAAAATATTCAATGTCACTAATCATATGGGAAATGCACATCAAAACCACAAAGAGGAATCATCTTAGCTCAGTTACAATGGTCATTATTCAAAGTCAAAAAATAAAAGATGCTGGCAAGAATATGAAGGAAAGGGAACCCTTTATACACTGTTGGTGGGAATGTAAATTAATACAGCTTCTCTGGAGAGCAGTATGAAGATCCCCCACACCCTTGACACACATTAAAATAACCAAAAAGAGAACTACTACAAAATCTACCAACTCACTATTGTGTATTTATCCAAAGGAAAAGAAATCAGTATATCAGGCCGGGCGCGGTGGCTCACGCCTGTAATCCCAGCACTTTGGGAGGCCGAGGCGGATGGATCACGAGGTCAGGAGATCGAGACCATCCTGGCTAACCCGGTGAAACCCCGTCTCTACAAAAAAATACAAAAAACTAGCCGGGCGAG